>NC_040235.1:1257782-1412782 GCF_001444195.1 Xiphophorus couchianus | reverse complement strand
TGCTTGCTGTCCACTCGGACCGTCTCGGCGTAGGGGCTTCCCACGCCGTAGCCGATGATGTAACCGCGGACCAGGATGTTGGGGCTGAGCGGCGGCGTCCAGGACATGATGATGCTGTTGGGCAGCGGCCGGACGTGCAGCGAGCTGGGCTGGTCCGGAACCTGACTCTCTGCCAGAACAAAACCACAGAAGAAGAGTCAGCGTAACGGCCTGACACGTGGTGTTACCCCTCAGCCTCAGATTAGATCAGATTACTGGCCTCCGGCTCCCTGGGGGGATCACATCGCCTCTCTGAGCGATAATCCATTGAAATCAGGTTTCCGTCTCTTTGAGAAACGCAGTTAGCAAAGATGTTTGTTGTTTTTATCTGAGCGGCTTCCTGCTGAGCAGAGCGTCGTGTTCCTGATCTCCAGCAGGAAGAGGAATCATTAAAGCTGCTGTTTGTCTCCACACTCATCTGAGGTCACAATGAAGCATCAGCTAATTGTTTTACAGTGTTTATACAGCCACTATTTATTAAGAAATGTCTGACTGGGGATTTTCTCAGCACCTTCCTGTAGATGGTTATTAAAGCAAAGCCAATAATAGTAACAAAAAGGACAGATTATAACAGCAGTGACTTCATTAATTACATGTATAATCCTAATATTTTACTCTGTAAGGACTAATTAAGAGTTTAAATGCTCATCGTTAAGCAACTACCTAGTGATTTAATAACTTAAAGTTGGAAAATATGTTTTACTCACTTCTTTATGAAGAAAGAAAATGAAGTAGAGCTTCACACTCGAAGCCAAATTTTAGTTTTCATTCTTGAAAAGACATAAAAAATTCATGCATACTGTAAGAAAAACCCCTTTTGGACCATATTAGCATTTTCTGTGATCTTAGGATCCATTTCTGGTGAGTTTAACCCAGCAGCCGTTGTTTCTTATTCTTATTCTGGAATGATATTTTCTTTTCTTGGTGTTTCCACTCCTCCCCCTCTCCCTCCCAGTTAGCGGCTCTCCATCACCCCCACCGGCCCCCCGAGACCAAACCTTCGCTCCATCGACCAGCCGCAGTTCTCTGCTGCTTAAATATTTATGTGTGTTTGGAAAGAGGAGGAAGACGCTTGTTGTTGTACAGATTACCGTCCAAATCGTTCTCCGGCGTCTGGGCGGTGTACCAGTCGCTGCAGGGACCCGTTCCGTTCACCGTCATGGCCGCCACCTGGAAGCTGTACTGACTGCCCTTCTCCAGACCTGAACGCCGACAGAGGAGAAAGAGGCGTCGTTACACCTGACATTCAGCGCTGAACTTTCAGGCTCCACTGCCGCTGCTGAGAATAACCAGATGCTTGAGTGGCTCTGAGAAAACCAGGATTGGTGGAAACATTTGTTTTAGAAACGTTCAGGTTTGGACCGGTCAGTCATTAAATGGCCAGCATGTGGTCAGAGTATTTTGTGTTTATATGTTCTGATCCACAGAAAACCATTTCTGAATCAAAGTTTGGTCAGTCTGATTGGTTGACTGAATGAGGTTAACCTAGTTAAACGGGTTGGTTTGATCAGCCAGGCTTTATGATTAGTTGGGTTGGTTAGTCAGTGTGTTGGGATGGTAAGTTGGTAAAATCTGTTTGACTCAGTTAGTTAGTTGCTTTTCCTTGTTGCTGGTTAATCTGTCCGTAGGTTGGGTTGGTTTGATTGGTCAGGATTTTAGTTTGTTAGCTAACTAGTGGGCGGCAGAGGAGTTTAGGTAACTAGTTACCAATCTGGTCAGATTGGCTGGCTGAGTTGGATTAGGCTCCTTGGCTTGGTTGACCAGGTGGTTGAATAATTTGGATTATAAACATAAACAGACTTTATAGTAAAATAGCATCTTAGAAAACAGAGGATAATTTCTGATGTTCCTCATTCAGGCGTTTTGTTGTGAATCAAAGGAAAACGTTAAAGCTTCAACTAAACAGGCTTACACTGCACTGGGATTGGATTAAACCCACGGATTACAATAAACAGTAAAACTAATAACTTCATCATCTCAATCCTGCATTGAAACATATATTTATATGTATATGTTGAGGTTTCCTGAGGCAGCCGAGTTCACAGCAGACAGATTAGTCTCCAACTCAACCGAACGGCAACCTGCAGCCGGCGCAGACAGACAGACAGACGGAGATAACCGTCAATGAAAAAAATAATGGAAACGGAGATCAGTTTCATTCAAATCTGGCACAGCTCAAATTGAAATAATAGCTGGTGGCACTTTGGATGCAGCCACACACACACTTCCTCCGTACGGCCATGTTTTATGCTAATAAAGGTTCTTCTGTGGCAGGAGAAGAAAACAGACATGAGCAATAAAAGAGCAGAAACAATTCCCCACTGTTATATATATTTATATTTATGTCTTTAGTTCGTTCTTCCCATCAAGGTTTCTTTAAGTTGAAGACCAAAAACGACGTCACTTTCATAAAAGTCCTGCTGTTTCATTAATGGTTCATAAAACAAGCTTTTAATTTACAGATAAACCATAAAACATCTGAAGTGAATCAGTCTGTAAACGTAGCGGGTCACAAAGGTTCTGGTACCTGTGAACAAGTACCAGAAGTTGTTGGGTTCGATGGCCTCCTGGTCTCCACGGCGACCAGTCTTCCTGTATTTGATCTTGTATGCGGTGATGATGCCGTTCTGGGCGCTGCGAGGGGGCGGCTGCCATGACACCTTGATGCTCTGAGGGAAAACAGAGAAGAAAAACTCATTTGTCATCTTTCACGGTCTGTTTGCTGCTCTTCAGCTACTCGGTTGTTGTTTTATTGATGAAGTTAACCATGCAGGTGCACTCTGGTAATGAATTCACAGAGATAAAACTCCTTCCTGACAGTTGGCACCAAACACAACAATTAGCATTGTTAGCCAAATAAAGAGCAGAGGAAGAAACGACTTGGAGGAAAATTCTAACATTTACGGCTTGGTTTGGTTTCACTTCAATCAAGAGAAAAAGGAAAAGTGGCCTGTATGAAATCGGTTCTTTATTATTAACAAAGGATAAGAAGCAGAGACTGGACGGATTATACAACAATAAAACATTTGAAAATGGTCAGCATTATTGTTTTATTTTTAATAAGTATCTGCAGACATGTAAGAATAAAAAATGTTCTGATGTGAAAAAGTTAAAGTTCCTCTACAGAACGGAGCTTCATGCTATTCGCTCCATAAACGCTACAGGTTCAGATGAGAAACACGATATTCGATTATTGAATAACAAACCGATGAAGCTGATCTGGATATTTATGGCACAAATATGAGTTTTGTTACATGTTCAGTTGACAAGTTGAGTTGGTTTGGTTTGATTGGACTGGTTTGGTTTGACTGGTTTGACTGGACTGGTTTGATTGGACTGGTTTGACTGGACTGGTTTGGTTTGACTGGTTTGACTCGACTGGTTTGATTGGACTGGTTTGATTGGACTGGTTTGGTTTGACTGGTTTGATTGGACTGGTTTGATTGGACTGGTTTGACTGGACTGGTTTGACTGGCCAGTCGTGTTTTGTCATCTTAGATTTGTTGACCAGTCAGCAGGTTTTGATTTGACAGTTTAGTTGGTCTATTGGTCAGTTGGTTGAGTTGGACTAGCCGGTCGGGTTAATTGGTTGATCACTTGATTGGTTGGTTTTGTTTGGACAGTTTAGTTGATCAACTGGTTTGGCTGGACTGGTCCGTTGGTTGAGTTGAGCTTGATTAGACATTGGTTTGGTTGGATGAACTGGGTTGACTGGTCCAACCTAAGAACTTTACCAAACCATCCAGTCAGTAATCAGGAGGCGTCTGACATGTTGAACGTTGTACATGTGGAAGACGAGAGCAGAGCTGCTTCTTTAGATGTTTCTGACACTGGAGAAGGAAAAGGATCCCATCAGGATTCTGACCGGGTTTCAGCTGCACCTCCAGCTCCAATCTCCATTTCCTGGCTTTTGCTGCCACCACATCAGCACCAATTATCAGGCAGTTAGCACCTGATATCCATGTAAAGTCACAGCAGCAGACGGGTCCAACAGTCCGGCACACGGAGGACTGAGCCAAGAACAGAACCCAACCTGCAGACGGTCGATGACACCAGAAAACCTGCTGACATCTCCTACACACATCCATCCTGGCCTCCCAGATCACCGGCATGACAGGAATCCAGAACAGTCTGTGTTTTCATGACACTGTAAAAACAAACGGTAAATCTGATCTGTGGTCGGCACAGACGCCGTTAAGCTTCTGTTTCTGCTGCTCGTCTGGATTCATTGTCTGCTGCGCTTCCATCTGTATGCATGCGGAGTGTTTGGGTGTGTTTGTGTGTGAGCCGGCTGTGTGTTGAATGAATTTTAATTGCTTTATTTGCATGTTAACAACCCACCTCTGCCACACACACAGATGCAGCAGATGTTGGCTCGGCCTCCTGTGAGCTCTGCTCTGCGAGGCAGCTGCCATCAACCGCTCAGCTCTCACCGCGACCCGGAGTGTGTTCGCTGGGCTGAACACTAATCAATGAACATTAATGAATCTGAAAAGTAATTCTGTTTTCTCTCATCAACTAATTCAGTCATAAGTTTAGCTGCTTCTTGTTTCTACTCCCAGCAGCCTGACATGAACAGAAGACAACCTTGCTGCTGATATTTACTTCTTGTTGGTTTCGGTTCCTCTGTCAGTTTGACTTTTGGTTTGCTGATATTCAGGGACAGAACCAGGCGGGTTCTGTCCAGCAGCTCCAACGTTCAGCAAGTTTTCATCTGGCAAATGTATTTTTAACATTTTACACAATTCAGCTGGATTTGCTTTGCCAGAACCTCCAGCAGACAGACGGAGGCCTCAGCAACCGCCAGACTGAAGGACTGTGTGTCTAACAGCTCAGGAGCACCTCAGGGCTCTGGACTCGCACCAGTCATTTTCACGCTGTAAGCTTCAGACTTTCAGCACAAGTCCAAGTCCTGTCATCTGCAGAAATACTCGGATGAGTCTGCAGTCATCAGGAGTCTAAGAGAAATCTGGTGGTTTTAGATTCCAGACAGGATTAGGTCCAAATTTAAACATTTTACAAAAGAGAAAACATGAATTAGCCATGCTTCCATCTGCTAGCTTGAAGCGACTCAACCAGGCTACGTAAAGCGAAACTTCATCAGTTTTCAGAGTTTCATGCCTCTGGTAAGGCACAAACCCACCAGTGGACACCACAAAACATGAAGCAGGTAAAAACATCTTGTTTTTTCTCCAGTGATAAAAATCACAAACTGTGTCCATAAAAACCATAAACAATAAAATTAAAGGACTGAACTTAAACTATGAACATGGACCTGAATCATCCACCTGTAATCAAACATCTTCTGGTTTCTATTGATCTGAGGCTGAATCCACAATCTGCTGCTGCAGACATTCGGTTAACGGGACCCTGTGGAGAACCGGGGCTGGTTCTGGTTCTGTTCTGGTTCTGTTCTGGAGACGACTGTGGAACCTCTGGACATGAGAGTGGAACTAATAAAAATCAAGAAAATCATGGAAAATTCCTCTAAATCAGACGGAGATGTAACACCTTCGGTCAGAAGCTTGGTTTTGAGCCGTTGTAACACAGACTGCTACAGGAGCTCCTTTCTGGCCACAACCATCAGAATCTACAACAACTCTGCAGAAAGTTGATTAACAGCAGCATTTAATCCCCTTTAGGATGAACGGATGAATTCATGCATAATGCAGTGAAACCTGTTTGTTCTTTTCTGCTGTTGCTCTTGTTTCCATGGCGATCATTTCCTCCCAGCATGCTTTGAGCTGACCCCCCGATTCTGACAGATTCCCGCTGTCATGCTGGTGGTCGGCGTGTTTCCCTCCACCAGGCGGGCCGGGAATCGGACCGGGCGGCGGACCGGGTATTGGGCCGGGCATCGGACTGGGTATCGGACCGGGTGGCAGACCGGGTATTGGGCCGGGCATTGGACTGGGTATCGGACCGGGCGACAGACTGGGCGGCGGACCGGATATTGGGCCGGGCGGCAGACTGAGTATCGGGCCGGGCATTGGGCCGGGCGGCGGACCGGGTATCGGACCGGGCGGCGGACCGGGTGGCGGAACCACAGAGGAATTCATTAACATTTAGCAGCACCTGTTCCCTCTGCTGCTCCTCGTCCTGCTAATTGATTACAGCAGAGCTGATTAGGAGGAGCTGGAATAAAACGCGGCGCGGCCAGAACTCCTCCAAACCGCCTCCTCCTCCTCTGCCTCGTGCTTCATCACCTAATTAGCCACTTTGACAGCACATCGTTCTCAGCGGGTCTCCATGGAAATGCTACAGAAGTTAAATTCATGTTGTAACAACTCCCACAAAGACACGAGGAGCAAACCATCCATGAAGGACGGAGACAGAAAACAGCGACTCTGAGTTTCTCTCAGCTTCAGCAGCATAAATATCAATAAATCCATAAAACTCTCATTAACAGGATGAAGCTACAATCATCCATTCATAAATCACAATAATTAATCAAATGTTTCCTGGTTCTGAATTCTTTTAATTTTAAACTGATTAAAAAAAATTAAAAGTTAAATTTTTTTGTTTTAGTTTTATTAGAAATTTTTATTTAACAAATTTTCAATTGTAATATAATTTTATTTATTAAAAAAAAAAAACTTTCTAGTTTTCATTTCTTAAATGTATTAAAATGAAAATGTATTATATAATTTTAATAAATTGCTAAAATAATTATTTTTAGATTATAACTTTATAATAATTATATTATAATAAAACAACAATATTGACTTTTATTTTTATTCATGCAGTCATTTTTAATAATGTTATTCCCTTTTTTACCTCATTAATTTTTTTCTTATTTTTAAAATCCTAATTATTACATGCTTAATTAAATAATAAGTTATAATAATTATTACAATAATAAAACAGACAGTCAGCTCTCTGGCCTGGAGTCACACACACACACACACACACACACACACACACACACACACACACACACCGTTCTGTGCGTTTGAGTCCTGAACGCTGCAGAAGCTGTGATGAACAATCCAAGAGTAAAATAACTGTTTTGCTCTTAATGCTTGGCTGAATCTCCACATATCAGGAATATAATAACATGCAGCTGTTTAGTATTCATGCAGCCGGCGACACCGGAGCCCAGGAGGGCCAAACGGAGCCGTGGCCTCAAAACGGACCAGAACCGGTTTCGCTTTTAATTTTCCCTCCGAACACGAGCAAAATGCAGAACGAAACTCTGATAAAAACAGAAAGAAGGTGAAGATCACAGAACCAACATTTCTCACTAAAACAAAAGGATTTTAGAGACGATTCAACTAATTCATCTAAATATAACCCACCAGTCTGCCCCACCAGGACCAGAACCCTGCTGCCCCACCAGGACCAGAACCACAACCCTGCTGCCCCACCAGGACCAGAACCCTGCTGCCTCACCAGGACCAGAACCACAACCCTGCTGCCCCACCAGGACCAGAACCCACCAGTCTGCCCCACCAGGACCAGAACCACCCTGCTGACCCACCAGGACCAGAACCCACCAGTCTGCCCCACCAGGACCAGAACCACCTCTCTGCCCCACTGCTCCTTATTTAGCAGAGCGGTTCTTTTGGATTCTGTTATTGTTTTTCCATCTGGACTCTTTGTGCTGAAATCGATGGACGAAAACACTTTGAAAGAAAAGCAAAACTTTAAACTTGGGCTAGAATTAATTCAGCCGGTTCCTCCCGACGTTTGTATGCAGCGCTGCAAACAGAACACACACACGCACACACATATACACACACACACACACACACATATACACACACACGCACACACATATACACACACACACACACACACACACACACATATACACACACACGCACACACACACACACACATATACACACACACACACACACACACACGACACAGTCCCACAAAGAACCAGGTGGGTAAACAGTCCCTGAATTCAATCTGTGATTGTTTGTTCTTGTCCTCTGGGTGGAAGCAGCAATCACATCGACTCTCACTGTGTGTGTGTGTGTGTGTGTGTGTGGGTGGGTGTGTGTGTGTGTGTGTGTGTGTTAATGCCCTCTGGGTAAAAGGACCAATCACAGGGAGTCCAGAATGTCTCCATTTGCTCAGTAACATAACATTCAACACCAGCTCTGCACGCGCTCAGAAAGCAAACAGCAGCGAGGCTCCAGAACGACGAATCGACCGACATTCATGGAGTCACGTTTGTAGAATCACTTCAACACGACGTCTGAACATATGAACACATGAACATCTAACATCTGAACATATGAACACATGAACATCGGAATATCTGACCATCAGCAGAGAAACGGTCAACCAGCAGAACGGCTGATCCACATTAAAACTCTTTTCCAGGTCTGAACTCTCACGTTCCTCCCATATATTCCAGTTCAACCGCCGTTGCCATGACAACATGGCTGCCGATGCCTTGCAGACAGAGCCCAGGGCGTCGACTGGGATAAGGCTGGGAACACACAAAAGTATTCACACCCTTTAGGCTCCTACACGTTAAAAACCGACAGAACGGAAGGAAAGGGAAGCAAAAACATAGAAATAAAAATCTGAAAAGTGTGGTGTGCGTTTGTTTTCACCCTATCGCAATAAAAGTGATGACAAAAAAGTGTTTCCATGTTGAAACAATAAGTGTTTACTTAAAGAACATTTATTTTATCACCAAACTGCTAAGAGTAACTGCATGTAAGTATTTATAGTTTATAGACGCAGTGGAGAAAACGGTGAAAACATCAAACCTGATACTTTCAGTTTCTTAGACAACATTTATCTATTCTAATATGTTAGACAACATATTAGAATAGATAAATATTGGGGAGTTAAGTTCACAAACATGGTCATGAAGGTCAATAATAGGACAGTTAAGGTCATTACTAAGGCCGTTAAGGTCATATATAGGGTCACTGAGGATCTTTATAAGGACATTAGTCTCAGTGTTAGGGTCATTAGGGTCAAAAAGGGGAGTTACTGTCACTTGAAGGGCCCTTAAGGTCACTTATAAAGGTATTGAAATCATTACTAGGTTTGGTTTAGGTCACTATTAGGGTCATTAAGGTCACTATTAGGGTCATTAAGGTCACTATTAGGGCTGTTCAGATCTCACACAGTCTGAGATCAATGTCTAATAGGTCAGATAAGGTCAAATAAAGGGCCTTTATGGTTACTTATAAAGTATTAGCATCATTTTTAGGGCCATCAACTTCACAAATGGGCCATGAGTCACTAATATGCCTGTTAAAGTAACTATTAGGGTTGTCAAGTTCCCTTGTAAGGCCGTTAAAGTCCCTACTGGACATGTAGGTAACTGGTCCTTCCTCTGTTTACTCCAGTGTTTGTGTGGTTCTGTGTCTGCCGATCCAAACCCGTCACAGACGATGTCAGGAGTTGTTTTGGTCTCATGTCTCAAGGTGTGAATTGTTGCAAACCGCCTGAGGAGACGAGTCACGGCTGCAGAGTGTTAAAGAGATGAAACCCGAGGCCGTCGCCTCTGTTGGTGTTTTCCTTCTTCTGTTCTTCTGCTTCGCTCCACGCTGCAGGTCTGTACGTATTTCCTTTGACTAGGCCTTTAAAGGCCTGTTTGGTTGCTCTGCTTTCACCACAGGATACTCCTTGCAACAGCCACTGTGACCTTAACTCAGCTCTCCAGGGAATTCTGGGTAAAATCCCCACATCTCCTACATACTGTATATTCCTCTTCTGTATGTCCAAACAAGCGTTAACACACACACACACACACACACACACACACACACACACACACACACACACACACACACACACAATTTCACTCCACACTCCAGGAAAGTTGAGGAAATGTCACATTTGTCTCAAAAGTTGGTCTGACAGTAACAAACTTGACAAGAGCAGGAAGTTTTTTTTCTTTTTCTTCCCTCAGCATCGACTTGCAGGAAAACCGATTCAGGCAGGACCCACATACACAAACACAGACGCACAACTGCAGCGCATGACGCAGGCTGTGTGACAGCCGGAGAGCGATCTGCTGGATGCTGCGGCGGCTCGGAGAACACGCCAGCCGACAGAAATGATTACAGCTGCAGGTTGGATTTAAACCTGCCTCCTCCACCACCATCCAGTCAGCAAACCAGCTGACTTTATGACTGCAGCCACACCAAGGACTCGACGCACCAAGGACTCGACACACCAAAGACCCGACACACCAAGGACCCGACACACCAAGGACTCGACACACCAAAGACCCGACACACCATCAGCTCGACACACCAAAGACCCGACACACCAAGGACTCGACACACCAAAGACCCGACACACCATCAGCTCGACACACCAAGGACTCGACACACCAAAGACCCGACACACCATCAGCTCGACACACCAAAGACCCGACACACCAAGGACTCGACACACCAAGGACTCGACACACCAAAGACTCGACACACCAAGGACTCGACACACCAAGGACTCGACGCACCAAGGACCCGACACACCAAAGACCCGACACACCAAGGACTCGACACACCAAGGACTCGACACACCAAAGACCCGACACACCATCAGCTCGACACACCAAGGACTCGGCACACCAAGGACTCGACGCACCAAGGACCCGACACACCAAAGACCCGACACACCAAGGACTCGACGCACCAAGGACCCGACACACCAAGGACTCGACGCACCAAAGACTCGACGCACCAAAGACTCGACACACCATCGGCTCTGAGGTGAACTTTGGTTCAGATGCTTTAGATGCTTCTCTGCTCGCCTTTAACTTGCTAGCTCTGACTTTAACTCAGTCCTGTCACTGATCTTCTGCAGTCTGGAGCCAAACTCTTCCTCTCACTAACAGACTGGGAAGTTATAAAGTCATGAAGTCAGAGGTGGAGGTCTGATAAAGAGGCAGTATTATGTGTTTTGTAGCATAAAAATGCTGCATATGTGAAATCACTTAAAAGAAATTTGACGCCTTGAAATTGGGCCTCTGTCTCCTTAAGAAGCTCCTGTTCTTTCTGAAGCTCCGCCTCCAGGAAGTTGTCCCAACATGGCTCCTCTATTAACCCTTTAACAACATTTTTACCAGCGTTGCTCTGAGCAGCAGCTCCTATAACGAGCTCAGCAGATGTTTGCTAATTGCTGCTGGCTAGTCTGAAGGAGCTGAGAGGGGGAGGAGCTGCGGCTCGAAGGCGGGGCTAGGTCCACCCATATATATAACTTTATTATATTTTTGGACAATATAGTCATATTATTACCAGATTATTCTGTTACTATTTTCGGTTATTATGACTTTATTGTATGATTCATTTTCCTACCATTACAGTCATATTATAACTAAATATTATTGCAACTTTTTGTTGCACGATTCTCTAATTATTGTGACTTAATTCTGGTAATATTAATATTTCTGTATGTTTTTAATATGACTAATTTAATGTTGTTTCTTATCTCTGATTCACGTTATTCTTTAGAACTTTCTCAGTCTAGAGATGCAGTTCTGCTTCCAACACCCAGATTTTCTATCTTCTTTAAATCTCTGCATGTTTTTATCATTTTTATAATCAAAAGACTCGATGACGAAAATGAAACGATGTGCAGCTTCGTTTCTTTTTAATGTGAGATTCACTGAGGAGACTTCAGTCCCAAACTCCCAGAGAGAAAGGAGCGAGCCGGAGAATCTAATGGCCGCCGGGTTCTGATCCGCCGGTTCCGCTTTCATCACCAGAACCACCGCCGAGTCGGAGGCGACCCGTTTGTTGTGTGAAAGTGACGGAGCGTCGTTTCTCCAGATCAGCTCCTGATGAGGATGTTAATTCTCTGGAGTTTCTCTGTTTGGTTTAAAGTGAAGAACAGAGAGAAACGACTGGAAAACCCAAACGGGTCAACAGGAAAAGTTCTGCCTCGCTGCTCCGGCTACAGGTTCATTACGGCTCAGATTCAGCAGCGACAAACACAATTCAATTAAAACTCTTATTTAAACCCGATTCATTTCAGTGAAACTCCCAGTAAATCCGTCTGGATTCAGTTTTCTGCTTCATTAGAAGCAGGTCGACTCTCTGCATTGGCCACAGCGGTGGTTGCTCAGGGCGCTATCGGCTAACGGGGCGCAGCTGCTACAGATCAAAAACCAATCACAAAGAATAAACACCCTGACTGATGATCTTTCTTCATTCTTCGCATTGAAAATACAAAAATCTGAAATTATTTTTAGGAGCTCTGATTTGTTCTTATCAAATATTTTCCATAATTTCTCTGGTTGAATTGTTGCTGTTTTTACAGTTTTTCTGGTTCTGAATGCTGTGCAACTGGAACTTTTTCTTTTTGTGATGTTTAACCGTGGCAACAAGGTGTTTTTACAACTGGTAGCATTCAGAGCAGAAAGTTCAAACCGTCTCCTCCATCCATCCTGATGGCAATAGAAGATCTTTGGCAATAGAAGATCTTTGGCAATAGAAGATCTTTGGCAAACAAAACGGAGGAACTTCAAACCCTAAAAAGGAACCAACCAGAGTTAATTCAGTGGAACGTGGCTGCAGCATCGTATCCCCTACTCTAACATCTCTCCAACCAAACGGCCAGGCAGATTTAAAGAGGAGCAGCAAAAGCAAAGGAGGTGGACTAGCAGAGCTAGCTAACAGCTGATGGTTTCATCCAGGACGTTTTACAGTGAAATACCATCTCTGATGTCTGGATGTCGAGCTGTTAGCATGTTAGCATGAGACTGGTATACAGCTGCAGCGTTCAGTCAGAGGCTTTTAGAGATACGTTGCAACACTGACTGCTACTGGAGATCCACAACAACTCTGAAGTTTCAAGATACGAGTTATAACATTTAACTTAGATTAGTTTACATAACATTTACTTTTTATGTTTGTACTGTATTACTTTTTACACATTATTCTTTATTTAAATATATATTTTATAAATGTATCTAAACAGAAGAATATTCATATTATTGAACTGAATAAAAACTAAGCATGGTGTTGTTCCTGGTTCTGATGGTCCCTAACCTCTCCTCCATGTTTGCTGAGTTAGAGTTGAGCTAGTTAGCGTTAGCATAGCATGGTGGAGACTCCAGGAGAACCTGTGAAGCTCCGCCCTCATCAACGGTTAATTAGCCGTTTGTTAATCACACCTGATCAAACTTCTAAACCTTTTCTGTAAAGATTTAGAAATGCTGACGTCCAGGCGTGTGAAGGTCAGAGGTCAGAGTGAGAGGTTGGAGAGGCGGTTCCGCCCGGCCCGGTTCCTCTGCGGTTCTCCTGGTTTAATGAAACGTTGACCGTGGAGCGGTTCGGAGCGGCTGAACGCTGAGGCCTATCAATCATGAAGCCGGCGCAGAGGTGAACTAAACGAGGTCGGTTCTTCTTCATGGGCAGAAATGATTCTTCCTCTGCAAACATTCATCATTTCCTGAGCAGCTGCTGGAAAAGCTTTGATTAAAGAGGCCGATTCCTGCAGCTAACCTGGATGTTTCTCCCTCTAACGAGCTTCTCAACCAAACACAAACATGACCTTTGACCTCCAGATGCTAGAAACATCTGCCTTGCTAAATAAACCCAGACCCTCCAGGTTTTGCCCGCCTGATGACCTCTGACCCCGCTGTGAGCGAATCAGAGAGCGGAGCGACGTCGTCTTCAGCTTCCGATGCTCAGACAGGAAGCAGGAAGTGGACAGTAACCGTGGCAACGAGCGGCAGCACATCAATCAGGAGAAACAAGGTCAGATCACCGGAGAGGAAACTCTGATTGACGAGCGCTTCCTGAACGCCAACGAGACCCGGGAAACGAGTCGGACCCGTCAGCGTCTGATCTGGTCGAACGTCTTATTGAGGCTCCAGACTCTAAACCGGACCGGGTTCTTCATCCAGTCCAGAACCAGCCTGGGTTTCTGATCGTTGTCCAGCTGGGTCTTCAGGTCAATTTGAAACAAGTTCTTCAGCATGGCAGTGGCAGCATCATGCTGTGGGTGGTGGTCAGTCAGTCAGTCAAGTCGGTGCAGAGGTGAAGACTTACCCGGGACAGGACGACCTCCAGGGTGATGTTCTGAGGAGGAGCGCTGGGCACTGCAGACACACACACACACACACACACACACACACACACACATCAGATTCAGAATTTTGTACAAATAAAATCAGATTTAACTTCAATCGGCTCCTTTAGCATTTATTTCTCAGTTAGTGAATAAATTGAGATGAAATTCAGACTCAGTTCTGCTTCATTTGCAATAAAAACAGAACCAAACTGTTTAAACCGAAGCTAAAAAATCAGAACATGTTTCTGTCTGGGACTCCTGAATCAGGCTGTGGGCAGCGTTAGTTCTCCGTAGGTCAGACACAGAAACCAGCTGGGAGTTTTTTTTATTTACTGCCATCAATCACAGCTGATGACTTCAGCTGAGACAGGAAGCAGATGGACTGATGCTGCGGCGCTCAGCCTCAGAAACACCGACAGACTGAGCCAGCAGGGCGGCGCCGCTCACCGGACCACAGAGTGTCACTCTGCTCATCATTATTCTGGCCCCAATGTAGCCCCATACAATGAAGATTAACTAAAAACATTTTGAAACTAAAATATTTTTTACAACTGACAAAAATAGAGATTTGAAATCTTAAAACAATGTAAATAAATTAAAACTGAACAAAGTTCTAAACTATTTTCCATTTTCTAAACAATTCTGAACACAAGGCCTCAATATGAAACCATACAAAAATTTCACAAAACAATTTTGAAACAAAAATGTTTTTGCGACGGACATAAAAAGATTTAGAAACAGAAAAATAATGTAAACTGAAAAATACATTTAAAAATTAAAACAAACAATTTTTAAGAGTGAATAAAAGCATCGAAACTTTTAGTTCAAAACTACTCTTTAGTTTCAAATTAATATTGGGCACAAATTTTATGGCCCTGATTTAGCCCCATACAATAAAGTTTTTTAACAGAAAAATAAACTGAAGCAAAAATATTTTCTGCAACTGACAATAAAAGATTTGAAAAACAACGTGAGCCAAAAATTAAGTTTGAAACAAAAAATGTTAAAATTTTGAAAGTGAAAATTTATCATGAACAGAAAAACATTGTAAAGTGAAAAAAAAAGTTCAAAACTATTTTCAGATTCAAACTTATTTTGGGCACAAATTATATGGCATCAATTTAGCCCCATATGATAAAGCTTGTTAGTAAAACTATCTTTTTAAACTGGATTGATGTCGGCAGCTGAATCCTGAAGCTCCCGTCTGTTTGTGGCCTGCAGGACAGATTTCTGCGAACGTCCAGCAGGATATGATGTTCGCATCAACAGACGGCGCGCGGTCCTCAGCGAGCCGTCCAATCAGAAGCCTGATGGAGTATCTGCAGCTTATCAGCTCGTTCAGCTGCTTAGCGCCTCTGTTTCGGGTTTTATTGAGGATTCAATTAGCCGCCAGTCGCAGTTATCACGGCGGCCCAGATGGTACGTCCACAAAACGTTTCCGTGTCGAGTGTTACTCACGGCGTTTATGGGCCGACCGCACAGAGACAGACGGCTTATTAACGACGCTCTGAGCGGATGGAGCCCGCTATCTGGTTCTGACTGATGGATAGAACCGGGCCCCCGGACCCGGATGAACATCAACTCCAAACTCAGAGCAACTGATCATTAGCATTAGCTCCCACTAAACGCGTTAGCTTCAGCTTCTGCTAAATATGGTATAAACAGCTTTAGCATTAGCCTGTTCATATAGTGTTTTAGCATTAGCATAGCTAATGTTTATATTAGTGCTTTAGAGTTAGCCTTGCTAACGTTTTAGCTAGCAGCGCCACCACTGCTCCATATAAATCAATATTATTCTTTTTTTGTTTATATTTCTTCTACTTTTTTGATTAATTTTGTTTCTGAAACATTTTCTAAGTTTCTTCATCCTGTTTCCTCTGTGCTGCAGCAAACAGGCTGAACTCTGTGTGTGTGTGTGTGTGTGTGTGTGTGTGTGTGTGTGTGTGTGTGTGTGTGTGTGTGGACTCCATTAACGTGTCAGGCTAAAATGAAGCCGCTCCCTCTCGGCTCCTCCGGCTTAATTAAAGTCCCCCAACGTCCCCTAATGAAACTCCTGCCAGCAGGGAGGGCTGGAGAGCAGCTAAAGAGGCTCCTGCTGCAGTTCACACACACACACACACACACACACACACACACACACACACACACACACACAGCCAGGTAATAAGCAGCACCTGGTCCAATTACTCAGCTCCTGCTTGGTAACTGGGACCAGTACAAACCAGTCAGCCTCACTGGGAGCTTTTACACTTTAATCCTATGAGACATTTTATCCTACAGATTTATTGAAGTTTCTGTTTCCCACATTAACGAGTCGAATCGACGTTTTGTTGTTTGTTTTAACCTGCAGAGGAAGGAGAGAAAGTATTTACACCTTTACACGTTTCATGATTTTCATTTTTAAAGTGTTTGTTGGGATTTTATGGACGGACTGAAGCAAAGTGACTAACATTAAATGGAAGAAATCATTTCTTTAAGATCTGAAAAGTGCGGCATTCTCTTTTACTCTGATGCCCTCAGATTAATGCAGATGGAAACATTAGTTGAACTCTCTGCTCAAATGAGATGAAAATAGATTTTTATTTTTACAGCAGAACATGTGGAGAAAACCAGGCCCACGGTGAAACACGGCGGTGGCAGCATCATGCTGTGGGAATATTTAAGGGCTGGATCCAAAGAGCCATTTTCAGCCGTCCAGATAAACGTAACACTTTAAAGACACTAATGGTACAAAAAATACTTTTTTCTCCTCTTCTTAACTTTCAGTAAATAACTACTAACTAAAATCTGTTCTCATTTTAAACAACCGCCATTTTGTTTAAATGTTTAGTTTAAAAAAACACTTTTGCATAAATTAATATTTGTGGAAAATGAAAAAATAAAAGCTCATTCCAAACGGATGACAAGAAAAATGGACATTAAAAATGTTCTGGTTCTTTTAGCTTTGTTCTGTTGTGGAAATTCAATAAAGTTATAGTTTGAAAAGCTGCTGGAACATTAATTTGTTATTAAATTTGTTTTTAAAAATATTAATCATCATTTTCAGCCGACATGTAGAAGCGCTACAGAACCATCCTGGAGGGACATAAAGTGAATTTTGTGGTTGCAAAGAGACAAAAAGTGTTTTTTAGGATTAATGAGGTTTAAGATGGAGATTCCCGGCTCACCGTCGGAGTGCGTCGTCACGGTAACCGTCTCGGAGGCGGTGCCCGGTCCGTAGCGGTTGACGGCCAGAACCCGGACCGTGTATTCGGTGAACTTGTTGAGTCCGTCCATCTTGTAGTTAATCCCGCTCACCTCCACGCTCTGGACGGAGACGCAGAGCAGAGATTAACGTGGCTCGGCACCAAACGCCTCCGGATCGCCGCCCGGCGCTCACCTGCTCCTTTCCGGACGGGCTCTCAGTCCACAGCAGCCGGTAGCCCAGGACGGGTCCGTTAGGGAGGCTGGGCGGCTCCCAGCTCACCTGGATGGAGGTGGGGGACAGAGCCAGGGCCCGCACAGACTCCATCCTGCTGGGGACCTGGACTGTAGGGACAACCAGAGGAGGAGACACTTAGCTTAACCTGAGCGTTAGCGCTAGCTGCTGGGAACATTTCCGCTAACAAGCTAGCAGTGGAGCTAATGTTTAGCTTAGCGCTTTGGCTCACTTTGAACACATCCAACACACTGAGCTCCTGTCAAAATGAAACTGAACAAAATTTCAAAACTACTTTCAGATTTCAAAATTATTTTCGGAACAAATTTTATGACCCCAATTTAACCCCATACCACAAGAGTTTGTGAAAAAGATGAAAATTGAGAAAAAAAACATTCGAAACAAAAAAACAATGTAAAGTAAAAGATGAAACCGACATAATTTTAAAAATGAAAGAAAAAAAAACAGACTTGAAACTGAAAAAAGCTTAAAGCTGCTTATTGGTTGGAAAAATAATTGGGCACAAACATCATGGCCCCAATTTAGCCCCATACAAAAAGTTAGTTGAAAAAAACCAACTAATGTTTCAGTTTCAGCTTGAAAACATTTGACCTTTTTCAAAATGAAAAAAATGTCAAAATACTTTTCAGTTTCAAAATCACTTTGGGATCAAATTTCAAAATGATGTGAGGAATCTGGTTGGCCCTGATGTAGCTCCATACTGTGCCTGAAGGCGGCTTACGGTCGGGCTTGGTGGCGATCTGCAGGGGGGCGGAGCTGCGGCCGGGCCCCGCCTCGCTGTACGCCACCACCCTGAAGCTGTAGCTCTCCTCGGGCTTCAGGTTGGACACGGTCAGCTCCAGAGACTCCGGCTCCGACACGTTCACTGACCGCTCCCTGAGTGGGAAAACATGGCGCCATGAATCACAGCTCCTTCCTTTGTGACAATGGAGATAATCTGAGTGTTAATCAGCTGTAATCTGTGCTAATCCCCCCTGAGTCTGGAGCTAATCCAGGGATTACGAGCCGCCTCAGCCTCTGGACTGATCACCTGGTCAGAGCAGAAACAATCAGCTGATTTCCTGCAGCGCAGCGTAACGGCCCAGTTAAAGTAAGCTCAGATCCCATCCTGACCCGGTTCGTCCATCAGAACCAGAATGAAGGTTTTAATCTGGAAACTTCTGCTTTCAGATTAAAGATCAAATTACATTTTTTATTAAGGACAAAGTTTTATTTTCACCTCTGATCAGAAACTGAAATGTATTCATAAAAACCAAAAAACCTGAAAATAAAATAAATTCATAATGTTTATAATACAACCTGAAAAATAAGGAATAAAAATAAAATAATAATTTCCAGGGAACATTAAACATCTATAACTAATCATGCTGATTTTCTATCTGATCTCTTGTTTCTGTGGTTTCGTTGTTTTGCTCGTTTTTCTCTCCAGATGTCAGAACCAGACATGAGTAGCAGATCGCAGATCCATCAGCTCCATTAATGACCCAGAATCAGTAAAATCATCTTCGTCTCCTGATCCTCTAACTCTCCTCCTCCGTCTTCCTCCCTCCGTCTTCCTCCTCTCTCATTTTCGGAGAGTTACTGGACCTGAAAGAGCCTCGGCTGTTTTCTCCTGCAAATCATTGAAACTGACAAAACCTCAGCCTGTGTTCCCTCTGTTAATCAGGAGAACTGACAGCATCTCTTTATCTGTTCCTTTCAGGGCTGAACTGCGCCGGCTCTTCCTCCGGTTTGATCTCTGCGGGCCGGCGGCTCCCTGAGGGAACCGGCTGCCGCTCCGCCGCAAACCTCGACCCGACGGTTCAGAACCGCCGCGCCGACCGCAGGTTTCATCTGTTCAAGCACAAGTTTCAATTCTTTCTAAGTGAACTAATCGAGTTTCTCCTCCTTTTCTGAGCCTGAATCTCCTGATGAGGTAAAAACATAAAATCCTACCCGAGCGCTCTGGAAAAACGACTCAAATTTCTTATAAGTGAAATAAATAGAACTTATTCATCAACATTAAGTAATTATTGACTTCAGTACAAGCTGCTGGATCTGGATGAAAGTGAACTGAGATCTTTGTTCTGTAATTAGACCTACAACACGGTCAGGTTAATTGTGTTTCTGCAACATCTGATCGAAGGTTTTCTATGATTTCATTGTGATAGATCAGCAGCAATTAGAGCAGAAATGTCAAATGAGTAAAAGCAATTAGAAATCTGAAAAGTGTGGCCTGCTTCATACTTATTTGAATATTTCTGCTGGGTTTAATTAAATGTGAAGACGATGTTAGCGACTAAGGATGTTGCTAACGTTTAAGGAAAACTTTGTTCTTCTCTCAGCCCATTAAACCAAAGCTTGCTGTTTCCAAATGCTTGTAGACAGATGGTTTTCTCTGCTTAGACAGGGTTTCTGCAGGTTTTAACTCAAATTTAAGACTTTTTAAGACCACTATGAATGGAGTTTAAGACCTTTATAACGGCAGAAATGTACAAAAGAAATCTGCATGAGTGAGAGTTAGAATGAGCCAAAGACAAACGTCATCCAGCCAACTGACGATAAATTTGGACTTAATGATGGACATGAAAAAGCTAGCTAGCTTTACCGAATTTAAAGCTAGCTTTACCAAATTTAAGCCTAGCTAGCTTTAGATTTGCTATTTGCTAAAGCTTTGCATAATAGTGACAGTAAATATGCAAAATCGAATGGTCCTGCCAGTAAAATTTACGACAAGTAATTAACATATTTAAGACCAATTAATTTATATTTTTGTTGGAATTTAAGACTTTTTAATACCTTGATTTTTACACAAATGTAAGACTTTTTAAGAATGTGTGGACACCAGGCTACATATTGATTTTATTAAATGCAGGTTTACTTTTAGTGATAATTTTACTGATTATTACATGAAGAGCCAAAATGAGGCAGGTTGTGGAAATCAAAGATGGCTGCCGTAATTCTGTGACATCGTCTAAAAACCTCCAGAGTTACAGCAAATACTAAATCTGGTCTTACCTCTCGACTCCGGCCTGGGAGTAGTAGACGCCGTACGTCTGCACGCCTCCTCCGGTCTCCTCCGGGGGGCGCCAGCTGAGCCGGACGAACCGGCTGGACACTAGGACAGGGACCAGGTCGCGGGGGGCAGAGGGGAGGGCAACGCCTGGGCTGGGGGACACTGGTGGGGGATCAGAGGAGGAGGAGTAAGTCAAAGGGGAGCCAGAAGGAGGAAGAGGAGGTGTGAGGGCGGGGCTGAACTGAGTGGGTGTGGCCTCTGTTAACGGTTCGTCCAGGTAGGGGGGGAGGGGAAACGATGAGGGGGCGGGAACGGAGGACGACAGGGGGAGGAGCGGGACGCAAGCAAGGGAGACGGAGCAACGAAAAGGAAGAGAGGACGGATGAGATGAGCAGAGAAGGAACGAAAAAGACGTGAAAGAGACAAGAAGGAAGAGAAGGAGGAAGAAGAGAGGTGAAGAAGATCACAGAAGAAAACGCAGCACAGCAACCGACGATTCATCAACCTGCAACGTCTACGACGGAGAAAACTGTTAAACGCTAAATCTGCAAATAAAGATCTGACTGACTTTTCTTTAACTCACATTATAAGTGATTATTAATTCAGTTTATCGTCAACATTCACCTCATAAAGCAGCAACTTTATTTGTTTGACACGTTTTAATGTTTAACGTTTAACGTTAGCTGACTCGTCTGTAAAGTTTGAGAATTTCTTCATTTCAAATTAACTTTCCTTTCCTTTTGCAAACAGCAATAAAAACAGATTTTAATAAAATAAAACATATTTTACACAATTCAGTCATTATTTACATGAAACATAATTCATACAAATCAAATGTCAGATTAAATGTTTTGGAGTGGAAACATGTTGCTCAATAGTTTCTACTGATGGTTGAAAATGAGAGAAATGGAAAAAAAACAAAATTAAAACATTAAAAAACATGAAAAACATGACAAAATGCAGATTATGATCAACTTTGTTAAATATCTGCTAATCTCTGACCAAGTCCAAATATTTCATACAACTGTTAAGATTATTAAACATGTGAATGATGTGAACCTTAAAAAGTCTAAAACTTTGGATAATACATGTTTTATAAACCTTAAATTAATGCAAACTCCGGCCTGCTAACGGCTAAAATCCACAAAACACGAATAATTTAATAGTCCAAGCAGCAAACAGACAGAAATCAAACAGTGGAAATCTCATCTCTTCACAGCCAATCAGCACCAAGCAAAGTGAATGCTGCTCCAGGATTGGCTGCCTTGCAAACACCAGCCAATAGCATGCTAGCTAGCTTCGCTGCTAGCTACTTTAGCTTCCAAAGCTGCGTTTTCTCTTTAACATTTTAGAGAAAAATAATCCACAAAAAGGAAAACATGTTTTCTGCGGTTTCACATAAATTCAGACATTCAAGCTGCTTCAGCTGCAGTTATTTTAAGAAATTATGGGAATTTCTTCCACAGGTAAGAGATGCATAACCCCTGTAGCTTTCAAAGCACCGTCCATCCATTTCCACTCAACCCTCTGTGTGTAAATCAGGAGTGGAAACATTTTATAACGGTTTCAGAAAGGCCCGTAATGATTCTGCTATCGACCGCCGGAGACGCTTAGCATTCAGGAGCGAAGCTGCTTCCAAATGCTACACATCCAGATAGCATAACACATTATCGCCTGCACTTTAAAAGAGCAACCCATCT
The DNA here is from genome assembly GCF_001444195.1 of Xiphophorus couchianus. NCBI lineage: Eukaryota > Metazoa > Chordata > Actinopteri > Cyprinodontiformes > Poeciliidae > Xiphophorus > Xiphophorus couchianus. Next base: position 1,390,605 of record NC_040235.1, on the reverse strand, counting down.
TTATATGGAGGGCACAACATGGAAAAATTAGAGAAAAATCGAGCTGAGCGCTCCCACATCTCGATGCACTTTAAGGAGATTTAAATGTGCGACATTTCCAGATAAGAGTGGATGGAAACAGAAATCTGTGAAAACATCTTTAAACCAAAGTGACTCCATCCAAAGTCCTGCTCCCTCCTGCTCCCCGCCAGGAGAAGCCGAGAAAAATCCAATTTATCCCCGCGGTCAGAGATCAAGACAGTGTGCAGAGACTTTAAACGCTTTTGTCCGTCTGAGAACATGTCAATAAAAGCTTCGGCGAATTCACACCGACATTTCACAATTTGTTTTTGCTGCTAAAGAGCGAGAGGAAGGAGGTGATGGAGGCGGCAGCACGCCCCCTCTCCGCTGCTGCAGATGAGATTTCAGGGTGTGAAGGGCGGATTTGTTCCTGATCGGTGACCCGGCTGCAGAAAAAACACCAAACTCCAGCCGACTGAGCAGGAAAGCGTCACTCTCTGAAAACAGACGGCGCGGATAAATAATAGAGTCGGACAGCAAAGAGGGAGAGCCAGAAAACAATCTGAATAAGTGGTGAAAATTACACCGCAGCCGAAAGCTGCTCTGCATTTAGATTGTTTCTGCAGCGCGGACAAGCAGAACCAGCGCTGCTCCGGAGGAACACGGAGTTCTGGTTCTGGTGTTGAACACAGAGCTCCACATGTCGGACAGCAGATCTGAACCTGAACACAAACATCTGCTGACGCACAGAGAAAAGATTCACAAAATGATTATTTAGTCTGATTATTGTTTCCTCTCTGCTCTTCTTCAGCTCGACAGAATCAGACGGTTTTTAAGGAGCTAGAAAATTTTCAGGCTGTTTTCCTACCTGATGTTCATTCAGTTGGTTCTGGGCCTGAATTACAGAATTTGTTCTGCTGTGGTTCTTCAGCTCCGAGTCGAACCAAGCAAACAGAAACGGAGTCAGAATTCATCCGTTTCTCCTGCTAGCACTAAGCTAACGCCTTTGTTTTGGCGGTATTTACCCAGAATGCTCTGCGCTGTACTCCACTTCCTGCTTTTGGAGCGGCCTTTGGTCCGCTTGGCGTTCACATGCAGTCAAACCAAACCCAGACCGAGGTTTCCAAAAACAGGAAGCGACTACAGCGCAGGGCATTCTGGGTAAATACAACCAGCTGGAGAAATGGCTAAAAAAAATCCTACTACCGCGAAAATCTGATGCCTCCATTTTATTTCCATTTGGTGAAGAAGGAAGTTGTAGTTGTATTGAGTTTCCTTCAGCGCCCCCACAGGCCAGGAGGGGAACAGGTTGGTCCGACTCAGATTCTGTAATTTATCTCTCAGGTCAAACTAAAATTAAACTAAATAATATTTAACCAATCAAACTTAGCAAACACTCTAAAAACTAACTAAAACTAACAGAATTGGACAAAAACTCACAACAAAATGAAACTAAACTATAACAAACAACATTATTAATATGAAAATAAGATTTCATTTCATTTTAATGCATCCAGACGTCGTATTTGTTTAAAACCAGGCTGAACATTTGGAAACATTTAAAATTCTTTGATGTTGCTGGTTAAACTTAAACACTGCTGCGTCTCCAGCAGCTGATATTTACACTGATAAATATTTAAGGTGTTGAAGCTGGAAGAGCAGGAAGCAGATTTAAACCCTGCAGCTTCGATCTGCGTGACGCCGATCCGCCGCCGTCCTCAACTCAATTTCAGGGCTCATTTCAGCCAGCTGCTGCAAAACCGCTGGCCGGCCAGCCGGCCCGCCTCACACACACACACACACACACACACACACACACACACACACACACACACACACACACGGGAACCCCTCCAGGACGGAGGAGGTCTGTTCCCGGATATCTGAACGGTTCCTCTGGTGTTTAAACGTTACCTGCTGACCTGAAGAGTCAGACGAACATAAAAACATAAAAACAGATTTAAATTAGTCAAACTGTGGAAAAAATACTAAAATATCCACAAACTAAAAATCATTACATTTTATGACATTTTACCCATTAATGCAGTTTCTGGTTTCTCATGTCTTATTTCTGACTCCATTCCTGCCAAAAATTGGATCTACACTGTAAAAACACAAAATCCTACCAAGTATTTTGACTTTAAATAAGACAAAATAATATAAAATGACATATAAATAACTTTTCAGCAAGATAAAGGAGCTTGATTTAATAATTCCTTTATAGTGATGAAAAGGTTCCAGTTCCACTGGTAAATGATTTTATTTGTAACGTGGGAAATGTTTTGCTTGAAGTGAAATAATCCACCAGTGGAACCAGAACTTTGTCATCAATATTGAGGAATTATTGACTGAAAAGAAGCTGAAAGTTACTGGTAGTTTAGTTTTGTCTTAGATCATCAGATCTTATGATCTAAGATGTTTGCACCAGAAACTAGACAAAAATACTTTTTGCAGTGTATTTTGTAGAGCTGAAACGATTAATCGGATTAATCAATAACAGAAATCACCTAAAGAGAATAACTCTTTTTTGACTAAATTAATCCGATCGATTCCCAATCAGAGTTATGACTGATCTCTACAGACGGGACGCTGAGGGCCCGGGCGCCGCGTGTTGAGCCTCACCGCTGTGAGGCTCTGAGGAGTCAGAGAGGAAACCTGCTGAAAGCTGCTTATGACAGGAGTCTGTTCACACTGATATGCTGCGTGTGTGTGTGTGTGTGTGTGTGTGTGTGACTTGCATGAACAATCAGAGTGGAAAAGCCTCCAGTGCAATTTCCAGTAATTCCAGGTGTTTTTCTGTCACGCTGCGCCGTTCTCTGATGTTATTACTGTGAAAGCTGTGACCCTTGACCCCTTGACATCATCAGCCGCTCTGGAGGAAAACAAGGGGGAGGCTCCGCTTTTCCTCCTGCTGCGTTTTCATGACGGGTTCTTTGGGTTACAGAGCGAACATGAAGCAGCTTCACGACCGGACCGAACGAAATGAGGGCGACGCGGCGCCGGGCCGACGAGGCGCATTTATCAGCTTCCTCTTGTGTCTCCCAGGTTTCCAGCTCAACCATCCTGGTTCTGGTGTGACATCAACCAAACCCAAATTTAAAAGAAGAGTCGCCATCAACAATAAAACGAGTTCAGTCCCAACATGGGCTGGAAAGCCACGCAGTGAAGAAGAAGCCAAAACTCCAGATCCTTCATTCATCGAAACATTTGGAGGAAAGAAGGTATGAAGGTAAAAGATTTATTTCCAGAGTTCTCAGTAAACATTTTTCTCTGCAGGTTTTCTTAGTTATTCTCATAAGTTTGCAGGTTTTTTCTTGACTTTCACTACAAGGAAACTCAGAAATCAGAAGATGTGGTTCTGAAATCTGGGATATTAAAACAGAAGCTGCAGGTTCCAGAAATGAAACCTAAAATCTGAACCATGTTCTGAAAATAAACTTTCCAGAAATGATTTCCATCTCAGATCGTTCTGCTCATTTCTTAGCCTAAAGCAACAGAAACCAAACTGTTAACAGTGAACCAAACTGAACATTTTCCCACAATGATCATTTATAAACATTAACTTAAATTTTCCACTGAAATGCTGATTATATTAGTGACTCGTTTGTAGTTTGCATATCACAAATATCCAGTCATTCCTTCATTTCTGGAGCAGCCTGTGATTTATCTCCACTAAGCAGCAGGAAACCTGAAACATTTGCAGAAAAACACCAAAATAAGAGCAGAAGCGACTTTGTTTTCACTTAAAATGTCGTTTAAAAGCTTCCAGTGTTCAGACTGAGCAGCAGGCCCGCTCAATAATGGCCGTCAGCAAACCAAAACGCGCGGCGTCTCCTTCAGCCTCTTTGTCCTGAGCGATGATGGCGGCTGCTTCATACCGAGCGATCGATGCCCAAGTGACAACACACACACCCCGACGTGAACACACACTCAGCGAGGAAACACTTTCCGGGTGTAGGTGGTGAGGCACGAACCTCCAACCTCTACCCGATCGATAGCAGCACACACACACACACACACACACACACACACACACACACACACACACACACGCAGTCATAATACAGATGACCTTCCATTTTCTGAGCTCGATAAAAGGCGACTTGGAGGAGAGATCCGCTCTGAGAGGAGGAGGATCAACGTCTGCTTCTGATTCTGGAGACGTTTTGTGCAGAGAGGAAAAATGAGGTTTAAGAAAAAATCTAACTAAACATAGAATAAATATTTCCCTCTTCTTTTTGTTTTTATACCAGAAACTAAATGAATCTTCTCCAATGTGAAGCACGGAGGTGGCAGCATTATGCTTTGCTTTGCTGCAGGAGGGGCTGGTGCACTTTGAAAAATCATGCTAGATTTAAAGCTAGATAGATATTTTACTTCCAGTAGCAAGATACCGATTTTTGGCTAATCATTTTCCATCCAGGAGAAGGCTAGCTAGCTAGCTACTTTAGCTAGCTAGTATTTTAGCTAGATGTTTTATGTTCAGCAAGGTAGGTAGCTATTTTGGCAAGCAATTTTATTTCCATGAAATAGCCAGCTAGCTAATTATTTTAGATGGCTGCTTCACACAAAGGAACTAGCATGTTAGCTAGCCATTTTAGCTAGTTGTTTTATGCCCAGGAGTAAAACTAGTAAACTATTTTAACAAACTTTTTAACAAGCTATTTTACATCCATTAGCTAGCAAACTATTTTAGGTAGGCAGTCAAATTCTGGGAGCTAGCGAGCTAGCTATTTTACATCCAGGAGCAAGCTAGCTATGTTAGCAAGCTGTTTTGTGTCCAGTTGATAGAAAGTTATTTCATCCACCTATTTAAGCCCAGAAGCTACCAAGCTAGTAATTTTACATTTTGCTCAGGTTTCAGACGGACCGATTCCTTCAGCTGAATGGCCGACGTGTCCCAGAAAAACTGATTTAAAAAAGCAGCTAAAGTCCAACTAAAACTCGAAACACCTTCAGAAATCCTTGAGATCGCTGATGGAGACCAGGATGTTGTGGGGAAATGGAGATCCCTGTAGGATGGAGCCATCTGATGACATGATCTGAATCCTAATGACTGTTTTTCTGTCTCTTCTTCATATCAAACAGGTGTTTTTGGGCTGAATCCCATTAAATCTGTCATCCGGCGCGTCGCCAGGTCGCCGTGCCACTCGCTGTGGATTGAAATGACACTCGGCAGACAGATTGTTGCCGTGTCTCGGTTTGTTTTTGTTTCTGTAGCAGGTTTTGTTTTTTTCTCGCCGTCGGAGCAGCAGCAGTCACTTACAAAGGAGCAGGAAAACACAAGCTGTGACAGAAGAACGAGGAGACGGAGAACGCGGCGCAGGAGGCAGGAGGAGAAAATGGAAATGACCAGGAAACTCAGAGGGACGGAGGAAATTAAACACGTTCAGCAGTTTTTACAGTGCAGATGGACGACTTTTATTTCAGGGAACGAATCCAAACAGCAGATTCAGAAATCAGTTATTTCTGTGGAATATGTGAAGATTTGTAACGTTAAACTGAATTTAAAGAAACTCAATGCTATTTATGACACAGATGGAGCTCCATATAGGACTGGATTAAATAGGGAGTCCCACAGGGAGACGAACTGGGAACCTTTTAATTAAAGGGTTAGACCCACTGGATGGATGGATGGATGGATGGATGGATGAACAGATGGATGGATGGATGAATGAATGAATGAACAGATGAATGAATGAACAGATGAATGGATGAACAGATGAATGGATGAACAGATGAATGGATGACTGTCCCTCCTCTCTGTCCTCTGAAGGTTTTGCTGATAATCGTCTTCATGTCTCTCCTCTGCTGATGGAGGGAGGGAGGGCCGTCATCGCCATGGTAACGCCCCCCCTTATCCTGCGGCCCGCCGGCCGTCGGTACGGCGACGGCCGGCGGGTTGATTTGTGTGGAGAAGAAAAGAGACGGGCGAAGGTAGACGACTGAAAGCATTCCTGTGTGTGTGAGATAAAAACTCTGAGTGTGTGTGGGTGTGTGTGTGTGTCGGGGTGTGTGTGTGTGTGTGTGTGTGTGTGTGTGTGTGTGTGTGTCGGGGTGTGTGGGTGTGTGATGAGTTTGCTAAGGTCAGACGCTCGCTGTGGAATACAAATCTGTCATGGCTGACACACTTCCTCCTCTCTCTCTCTGCCCTTCGCTTGACCCTCCCATCTCTTACTTTTCTCTTCCTCCGTCTCCATCCATCCGTATCTTCCTCCTCCTCTTCCTCCTCCTCCAGGCTCCATCTCTTATCCTCCGTCTCTTTCACTGATTTCTTCCTCAAACATCTTTTCACCTCCATTTTTTCCTCTTCTTTCATTCTTTCTTTCAACTTTTCATTTCATCCATTTCTCCTTCCTTTATTCCTCCTTTTATCATTTTATTTTCCTTTTCATCTCTTCCTGTTCATTTCTCTCCGTTTATTTGCTCCTCTCTTTTTCCATACATGTTTATAGTTTTCCTTTCTTTCCTTCCTGTTATTCCTTCTTTCCTTCCTGTTATTCCTTCTTTCCTTCCTCCCTCGTTCCTTCCAACCATTTTGATCCCAGTTCAGATCATCTCCAGTCTAAAACCAGTGAAACCAGTTTGCCTCTTTCTGCTAAACTGTGAGAGTAAAAACCTGAACGGTTGAAAAGATGAAGTCAGAGGAAGACGAGTTTCTCTGATTGGATGGAGGTTTAACTCTTCATCCTCTCCAGTTTCTCCTGATGAGTTTCTATGAATCGTCTGCAGACGCCGTGACCTTTGACCCCTGTCCAGACCAAATAAGATCCCTGAAGTCTGACAGAACCGTTTATAACCAACCCTGATGAACCCAGCTGAGTCAGGAGAGACGGATCAGGAAATGTCCAAAACAAAATCCAACATTTTCCCTGATTTTTCTGAGGAATTTCAAATTATTCAGATAATTTACAGAATCGATTATTTTCTAGAGAAAATATTCTAAAACAGCATTCGGAGTCAGAGTCATGCTAGTTAACATGCTAATGGTTAGCATTTGGGAAACAGCCAATCCAGGAGCAGCATTCGGTTTCCTTGATGCTGATTGGCTGTAACCCAGGAAGCCTGCTGAAGCTAGCTGCTGCGTTAGCGCTGAGCTGCTAATGCATATATTTGGCTTTAAAACTACTAAATCAGGTTATGTGTGTTTTTGTTTCAAAACTATTTTTTAGTTTCTAAGTTGTTTATTCAGCATCAAGTTTCAATTTCATTTCCATTTGTTTTATTTTCAAAACAAATTTTGTTTAAAATATTTTTTCAATTTCAAAATCATTTTTTCTGTTTTAAGTTTGTATTTTTGGTTACATTTTTTTTCAATTACATGTTTTTAAATGTATTTTATTGTCAACAGAGATCAGGTTCTGGTGCTAAATTAGGGCCATGAAACATTTTATCAATATACTTTAAAAACTGAAAACTAGTTTTGAAGTTTATTTTTCATTTTTACATAATTTTTCAGTTTCCAATTTTTTGGGGTTCAAATTTTTTTCAGGTTCAAATTTTTTTTTGTTATTATTTTCTTTTAAATAAACTTTATGGCTGAAATGTAGCTCCATACGCCTCCCTTATGGATTATGGATATAATCACTGAATCCATATTTAGTTTCATTTTCTCTGAAGAATCTAGATCTTTATCACAACATTAAGACTCAAAAAGTGAAATTCTACCTATAAAACATGCAGGATGTGAAGATGGAGGCTTTAAGCAGTGAAGCGTTTTGTTGCCAGAGACAGGAGAAGCGTCTCCACCTGCATCTGTTCCTGATTAATTAACGCTGCAGCCTGACGGCTTTTCGTCTCTGAAACTCAGATAAATAGAGAAAAAGCCGTCGCCTCATCCTGAGTGTGTGAAGCTCCAAAGATCAGCAGCTCCGGCTTTCTCAAGGGAAACAAGGTGGTACGCTGACAGCCTCACACACACACACACACACACACACACACACACACACGGCGTGATTCTTGTGGGAATCTCTGATTGGCTGCTGAGAGCATGCTGGGTTCCCGTGGCGATAGTAACCGAGCGATAACACCAGCCATCTGACCCTCTTAATGTCTGTGTGCGTCGCCATCTGCGCCGCAGCTCAGGAGGGGAAGCAACACGCTGAACATTGATTAAAGGAGGGAGAGAGAGAGAGGTGGAAAGAGAGAGAGAGGTGGAGAGAGAGAGAGAGGTGGAGGAGAGGAACATGAAGGTGTTTCCAGCTGGTAACACTTTGAGGAACAGGAAGTTCTCCAAATATTTCTCTTCCTGCTCTGCGTCGCCGTTGAAGTTTAAAATCCTCCAGATCTCGTCTCTGAGATCTCGAGGAAAATAAAATCCTCCAAACTCTCGTCGGTCAGGCGGACAGATTTGTGCTGACTCGGCACTTCTGCGTGAGCGGCGGGCCAGACGGCGGCATCCGCTGTCACCCAACACGGCTAACCGGGCTTTAACCCAAACGCAGCTAACGACAACAAACAGCGGCGCTGCCAAAACCCGGCGAGCCGGCTGCCGGCTCGGCTGCGACGCTAATCTGATTAGCATGGAGCTGCAGAGACGAGAAAGGATCAAACAGGAAGCTGCCTTCAAAGACCAACGAGGATCCCAGAGCGGGAAGACATGGAGACAAATATGGAGACAAATATGGCTGAAATACGCCGTCTGATGTAACGTTCAGATGCTCCGTCTACAGGCTGACGATCCGGCAGAGACGCTTTCTATAACTTCACCACATACTTACCTTTGTTTACTTAGTTTCCAGAACCTTCAAGGAACTTTCCATGAACTTACAAGATAATTTCCATGTACTAAGTATTTGTCCGCTGAATTACAGGTTACTGTTGTGGAGATCAGACACTTTCTAAGAACTTGCAGGTAACTTTACCCTGACATTGCAGAGGACTGCTGTTCATTTTAATGGTACTTTCCCTGAATTTACTGGGTATTTATTTGTACAAGTACATAAAAAACATCCCCAAACATTCATGTTACATCTTTAAAAGTAAACAGTTACATTCTCCGAACTTCCAAGAAACTTTCTAGAGCCTGAAAGAAACTTTCCATGACCTTATAGAGTAATTTCTAAAGATACGTCCAACGGACAACAAGGTTACTTTCTCTGAAATTGTCCTTACATTCACTTTCCCTGAACTTACTGAGCATTTTTTGTACAAATAAAGAATATTTTTTTAATTTACAACATTCTCAGAGATTTATTATAGTAAAACTAATTTGCTACTTTCTAAAACTTTCCTACTGATTTCCTGCGTGCATACGGGAAAATGTTGATGACTTTCCTGAACTTTCTTTGGGTTTTTTGTACAAGTACACAAAAAACATCCCTAAACAGACATTATGTTCTCAGAAGTGAACAGTTACTTTCTATAAGCTTTACAGATACTTTCCAAAACCTAACAGAATAATTTTGATAAACTGAAAGAGTATTTTTGCCCAGATTATGTCCTGTTTTTGTGGAGGTAACGAGATACTCGCCTCCGAGCTGGAGGCTCGAACTTGAGCTTTTAAAATAAAAAGTGAATCAAGAGTTTTTCTATCTACTGGTTTAATCAATCAACGTGATGTCATCAGATGGTGACGCTGGTAATAAACAGGAAGTGAAGATGCTAACTAGCATTTCACAGTTTGGAGCCTCTGGTAAGGCAGAGACCCAGCAGTGCATGGGAACATTTACATTTCTCCGAAAGCTGCTAATTGAAATTAAGGAAGTTATTTTGAATTTTGCTGTTTTCATCAACTTTTTCTAAAGCGACACTTTAAAATGAACACAGAAACACACGGCTAACGTCTGTTTGGCTTGAATCAGGTCCTGAAACTAACCGGGAGTCACTAAACACCTTCCAGAATATTTAAAAAACTTTCCCAGAATAACTCAAAAACATCCTGGACTGAAATGTTGCCTTCAGGAACCGTCAGAATGTCAGGCATCTTTTACACGCCGAGAGAAACAAAGACTGAAAATGAGTGAAAACTTTATAAATAATGAGGAAGTGATGGTGATGGAGCTGCAGGCCGGTTGGTCCAGGTGTGTGTGTGTGTGTGTGTGTGTGTGTGTGTGTGTGTGTCCGTCCTACCTGGCTCTCGGAGCAGCAGCTGGGCCATGGCCTGAGCGCCGCCTGCTGAGTTTTCAGCGACACACTGATAAAATCCTTCGTCTGATTTCACCAAACCCAGAATCTGCAGGTTGGTTCCGTCCTGAAACAGAAAAATTTAATAAAATCATTTTTCTGTTACTAATTTTTTGCGGCTTCAGTTTGTTTCTGCTGACGGATTAAAAAGGTTGAATCTGTTTTTTGTTCTCTCTCTTCCCAGACATTTTTAGACCTTGAAATTATTATTTTTTCGTCCTCGGAGCTGAAATCCCTCCACAGCTTCATGTTTCCACTCGTTAATATTATTAAATATTCTTAATAAACCCACAGCTGCACATTTATGGATGGAAAACATAAACGAGGTTTGTCACAGATAAAACTTTATGTTTTGTTTTTAATCAGCTTTGGTTCTTTTATCAGAATCTTTTAATTTTATTTTACAGAAATTAATTAATGAGTTTTCAATTTCATATTCATTCCTCTTTATATTCATTTTTACAGAAATACCAAAAACCTTTAATATTCTGTGGCCATTTATTTCATTACATTTTATTTATTTATTTTTTTGTATTTGCCTTTTTATTTTACCTCTTACAGAAACACCAACATCATGTTATGGGAAATTTTTATTTTATTATTTTTAGGGATTTTTAACATTTTATTTATTTTATTGCATTATTTTAATTTTTTACAGAAATACCAAAAACCTTTAATAGTCTTTAGTGATTTTTTATTTTACTATATTCTATTTTATTTATTTATTGTTTTATTTGGAGGCCTTTATTCATTTCTAAACGTTTCGGTTGTCAGAGCAGCTTGGAAACCAGAATGAGACTCTTTGGGATTAATCCTGGTCACGAGGCTGCAGGTATGACTGATGAATGTTTTTATTCTGCAGTGGAACCAGGAGGGAACCTGGAAGGAACCTGGACGGAACCAGGAGGGAACCTGGAAGGAACCAGGAATGAACCTGGAGGGAACCTGGAGGGAACCAGAACTGAACCTGGAGGGAACCTGGAGGGAACCAGGACTGAACCTGGAGGGAACCTGGAGGGAACCAGGACTGAACCTGGAGGGAACCTGGAAGGAACCAGGAGGGAACCTGGAGGGAACCAGGAGGGAACCTGGAAGGAACCTGGAGGGAACCAGAACTGAACCTGGAGGGAACCAGGAGGGAACCAGAACTGGAACTCACTACGATCTGGAAGTAGTCGCTGGGAATGACCTCCTCTCCGTTCTTCATCCAGCGGACGGCCGGCAGCGGGTTCCCCGTCACGGCGCACTCCAGCTCGATGTCGGTCGCCTCGTAGGCGTAGCTGTTGGTCGGGTAGTTCAGGAACTGAGGAGGAACTGCGACAAACAGGCGGCCAATCAGAGGACAGCGTTCACCAACACAAACAAAAAAGATGGCTGCCGCGCGAGAGAAGGAGGTAAAGAAGGTTTATTTCTGCTAAACATTTTTTACATATTTGTTGAAACCAGTACAAATTAAGCTGCTAACGACAAACAACCAATCAGAGCCAGGAGGCGGGGCTTAGCGCTGTCAATCATGCCCCATCAGCAGAGCCTGCAGACACACTGCTGCAGCTTCTGTTAAAGTTTCAAAGGTTTTTATTGAAAGAAACTGATTAGGAAAAAATATTTTTGCCGGATTTTGTTATTTATATAAATTATTGTCATTTTTGTTCTTAAAATAATAAAATTTCCACTTAACTTCATATTTTGCTCCGTCTGATGATGTAAATGTTAAATATTAAGTGATTGATCATTTGATCAGTTACTCAGTACTTGAGTTTTATCCAATGATTCAGTAAAAATATGTTACAGTAGCTGCTCTTAGTGGACAATAATGTTTTGTTGTTAGGCGGAAAAAACACGAACTAAATGTAACATATCCGGGTTGAACAAGATTTTTCATCAGTTTGATGTAATAATCTGTGCAGCAGCAGCAACAGGAGGGGAGGGGCGAGGCGTTCAGGTGTCACTCGGATCAGTAGGTTGTAAACAGGACCGAGTCGGGTTGAGCTGTCGCCTCCAGGTTGGTGAGAGGAGATGTGAGGCGGCGGCCATTTTTAGCCCCATCAGGCTGAAAGGCCTCCAGTGGCGGTGCGAGCGTCAAAACCTTCCTGACAGCAACGGGAACGTCTCAGAGGTTCTGTCAGCGTGTCGCTTCTAAACACGGATAAACATGACCCGGAGCGCCGCGGGAAACCGGAGCAGCTCTGGAGACGATAGCTGAGCAACAAGGACTAATAATACTCAGTTAATGCTGCCAGACTCTGGGTTTAAATGCAAACATGTTACAGTTTTTAACTGCATTGTTTACTTTAAGAGGATAAAAACACTACGGTGTTAAAATCTCATTATTATGTTTATTATAATCTCTAAGGAGGAAAATAGTTTTTATTTCCTCCTGATCGACTCGCCGTTACAGGAAAACCGTTTATCCGCCGTCATCAGCGGCTATGCTAACTAGCATTAGCATTCATGCGCCTCATAGAGATGATTGACAGCGTTAAGCCCCGCCTCCTGGCTCTGATTGGTTGTTTCTAGTCAGATCATCTGTCTCATCATGACAGAGTCAACAAATATGTAGAAATATATTTTTATTAAAGCTACATACTGCAGCTTTAAGGGTTAGCATCATCATGGATGACCTTTGACCTGCTCTGCTCAGCATCTGCATTAGATTTAAGTCCAGACTTTAACTAGACACTTTTAGACCTTAATTTGCCTGATTGGAGCCTCCAGCGTTGATACAAATCAACATTTTATGTTTTTAAAAGTTAAATTAATAGAAAATGATTCATTTACTTATAAATAATCTAATATTTTACAGCGCTGAGAGATTCCCTCTTTATGCTCATTTGTGCTCCAGTTATGTCAGATTTAAAGATAATAATTTATATTTTAGTGGAAAACCTAACCCTACCACCTGATTGGTCGACAGCAGATAACAATCCTGATGATGTCATTTCCATCAACATGTTTGTTCTGAGGCCAAAATAAAAATATCATAAAGCTGCTGCTTCCTGCAGAAACATCTGCCAGGAATATGCAAACAGAACCGGGACCAGAACCAGAACCAGAACCAGAACCGGGACCAGGTTCTGACTGAGATAAAACTGGATCATCATCTGCAGCACAAAGAGGAATAATAACGGTAAAAAGGACGAGATAACGCGCAAAACGTAAAGAATGAGCAAAACATCCTCCTTTGTACTGGAACACACACACACACACACCCCTACACACACACACACACAGCGCCATCAGTGATGCTGCGCTAATAACTTCCACTCTGCATTCAGATGGAAATCAGCTCTATGAACATCTGCTGTGTGTGTGTGTGTGTGTGTGTGTGTGTGTGTAGGGGTGTGGGCGTGTGTGTGTAGGGGTGTGGGCGTGTGTGTGTGTGTGTGTAAGACACCAGCATTCAGTGAAGGACAATCACACACACACACACACACAGCAGACATTTCTTAAGCGTTTTTTTAAATCTGCACTTAAACCAGCGGCTGAAACTATTAGTCATTAAGTGTATGCACACACACACACACCCCACACACACACACACCCTGTGCAGGGTGTGTGTGTGTCAGGGCGGTGAAAGGGTTAATGGGCTGTAACTGTGCTCTGACTCAGATGTGAAGGACTAACTCTGCTCAGAGATCCTCAGAGGTAAAGAGCGCTCACTCTGATAGCATTCACTGACACCGAGCAGAAACAGTTCATGATCCACTTAGAGCAGCCCACATCCCTGCGCCGCCACCACCGTGCCTACCACAACTAAACTGGGATAAAACCTAGAAAAAAAGATAAAAGTGACATAAAATAAAGATTAAATTAATGAAAAATCAGGAAGATTCAGAAACTTCACTGCCGCAAAGCAGCATCTGAAAAACTAGAACAGAATTTTATTTAGACAAACATGCTGCTTTGCAAATGAAATTGTTTTTCAGTCTTTCACAAAAAATCTGGAAGAATTTAGAATAAAAATGGGAAAATAAAACAAGAATAAGATGAGAGTAAAATGAGGATAAAACCGGGACACAGTCCAGAGAAACCAGGAAAAATCTGGATGAAAAAAATATTAAATATCAGGCAGAAATCAGGAAAAGTAAAACAAAGAAAAATATATAGAGAAACGAGTGGAGAAAATAAAACTGGAATTAAAGCATGAAAACAAAGATGTTCTGGTCATAAATGAAACTTCAATTCATAAACAGGAAGTGATGTTCTGCTGTTGGTTTTGGTAAATATTCAGGCCCAGGAGTGAAGATTTCCCGTTTCTCTCCCTCTGTGACTCCAGAGTTTCAATCCTGGATTACTGAGATTACAGGACAAAGGATTGGCCGGCTTGATTTGATTCATCAGCTTCCATAGAGAGGAATTAAAAACCTGCAGCAGAGTTTAAAAAATCATAAAAAATAAAGTAGAAAAGAGCAAAAGCTGCTGCTGCAGGGATTAAACACTCTGAACACAGAGACGGCCAGATTTAATCTGCAGCTGGAAGCAGGACAACAGACTCCAGAAGCATTAAATTATGCTTCCTTATCCAAACTAAAACAGGTTTGGATGTGTGCTTGAACTAGGCCAGGTGAATTAATTAACATGTAAATGATTTATGTTTAAAGTTTATTTGTGTCATTTATTTTGTTTTTAATTTGGCTGGAATAGTTTTGCAGTGATTTATTTAGTTATTCCTTTATGTAGATTTTAATTTTGCACAAATTAATTTAATTTGTGTATTAATGATTCTGATCTCGTTAGTAAAAACCTATTTGTGACGTTTGGACAAACGAATCAACCTAACAGTCTGTAATCTCTGATCTGCCAGTAGATTTTTCTACTGAACAGAAGTGGCTGCAGTTTGACACAATCCAGAGAATTTCAGGATGGAAAAATGAAATCTCATTTTTTCCCCTCCCCCACTTGTTCCTGGTCCTAAATGAAAGCAGCTGAAGGTGAAGAAGTTCCTCTCTGTCCTTCCATCATAACGTTAAAGTTTTTACAGGACTTCGTGTTTCCATCCCGTCTGGAAACGCTGCAGATATTTCAGATTCCTGACAGAACAAAACACCGACTGGGCAGACCGACCCACAGACCGACCTGCAGACCGACCTGCAGACTGACCCACAGACTGACCCACAGAGCGACCTGCAGACCGACCCACAGACCGACCTGCAGACTGACCCACAGACTGACCCACAGAGCGACCTGCAGACCGACCCGCAGACCGACCTGCAGACTGACCCACAGACTGACCCACAGACTGACCCACAGACCGACCTGCAGACTGACCCACAGACTGACCCGCAGACCGATCCATAGACCGATCCATAGACCGACCTGCTGCGCTGAGCCGCGCCCGTTTGGGGAAAAAGACATGCGATTTAATTCTGCACCAGAAGAAGACAGACAGATAAATATCTGTTCTCCTATTGAAGGATTTTTCAAAATAAAAGGCAGCTGAAGCTGAAACACCCAGACGGAGTTTGGATGCCGTTTCCCAAACAGACAATCAAGTAGCATCATTTATTTTCCTCGGCTCTCATTGGCTGAAGCCCGAAACCAGAAGTATTAGCTGACAGCTAACATGCTAGCTGCTGTGCTAGCACTAAGACGTCTCCACTGAGTTCCTCCAGTTCTATGCGATCACTAAATTCATTAAGATCAACAGATCTCTGCATTTTTCTGAAATAATACAGAATTATGAGTTTAATCTAAAATTTTCTGACAGATAATAAAATCATAAGACGAAGGAACGTCGCTTCAGTCAGAGTTTGGATTTACAGCGTTTGGCTTCTGCTGGTGCAGAACCACATCGAAACGTCAGATAAAATGTGACGCAACATTTCAGACACTGTGAAAACAACTGGATTAATATTTGATTTAATTGTGATTTTTGGTGCGTTCAGACTGAGAAGTGGGTCACATTCCCTGCTGCGCTGCGGCGCCTCAGGCCACATGCTGCTGGTGGCTGGATTTGGACCTCAGAGGTTTCTGCATAGTTTTATGTGAATAATTAAGTGTTGAAGATTATTTAGAGAATCATGGGACCCGAGTCACCGTCATCATCTGAAGAGTAGCTGAATGTTCGGCCCGGTTCCTGTCCCTCTGCTGCAGGCGGGTTCAGCTGCTCTGGTGTCACCAGAGGATTTGGAGTCAAACTCGGCCGTTTCAGAGGAATGCTGACGGCGGCGGGGAATGACGGATGGCGGAGATGCTGAGTCAGTCCGCCTCAGATTTCATTAACTCCGCTAACAGGAACCGGCTAATGAGGCGGGATGCGCTCATTACCACGGAAACAACACACACATTTATTATCCTAATCACGCAATGATGGTCAACGCCCCGCGGAGTCGCAGCGCACACATCTCCATACATCAGCGTCGCCGTGGCGATCTGCAGACGGCTCTGTTTGGTGCAGAAACCGACGGCAACGCTTCGGCTCCTCGTGTGTTTAGTTTGCAGACGAGGGAAACGGAGATAAAAGACAAAGAGGGAGGAAAGCTGGAGGCCCGTTATGACATCATGAAGGCTCTGATATGTCAAATTAAAACAATATTTAAATGAATGGATCACACAGGGACCAGCAGCACATTTACTCACTTTTTAATTCTCCTCTCCAAACTTCCAGAGTTTGTCAAAGCAGACGCGGCTCCATGATGATAAACATCAGTTTTTTGTGCCGTAGAGAATAAATTCAGCTGTTTGAAGACAAACTGAAAGCAGCCGAAGGAAAAGAAACATCAACATGTTCCCATGGTGAGCAGTTTGGTCGAAATCAGGCTGTTTTTAAAAGGTTTACAGCTGGAAGTGTTTAACAGCAGCTTGTGTTTCTACATGAGGACAGTCACTCAGATTACAGTCAACCCGCCGGCTCCGACCCGGATCTACTGGTCCCAGTAAGTCCAGTTTAAGGCTTTTTAATGCCACCTGGAATTAAACTTAAGACAGAATTCAATGCTGGAGGATCTTCTGTGTTACAGCAGAGAAAACAAAACTTCCTGGACGGAAAACCTCACTGCTCCAGCGAGACGTGAAAATCCAGATGATTCTGTTTCTTAAAACTCTTTGTCTTCTCAACAGAAATGAGTCGACATGAAAACAAAGTCCATCCATCTGGACAGAACTCTGGACTTACACCTGATGGATGTAAAAGAGCCAACTAGCTAACTAGTTAACCAGCTTCTTTGCATCTAAAAGGATTGCTAGCTAGCGTTTTTATGTCCATAAAGATGTAGCTAGCTTGTTTTAACGTTAGCCTAACTAGCTTAAAAAAAGCTAACATAACTAACGGCGAGTTTATAACAGCTTTTTGCAGTACTAGTTAGGCCAATTAAAGCTAGTCAGCCTAACTGGGATTAATGTATTTAAGTCCAAATTACTTTTTTGTTTTTTAAATGTCTTAAAAATTAAGACATCTTGTGATCCGAATTTTAAGACTTATGGACAGACGGACAGATGTGATCGCAGATTTAATCTCTTTCTGTTTTTCTTTAGTAAAATATGTAGATAAAGACGTGAAATGCAACGAGACACGGGGAGATGCAGTTTGACACTGGGAGACAGTGGGAGACAGTGGGAGACAGTGGGAGACACTGGGACACAGTGGGACACACTGGGAGACAGTGGGAGACACTGGGAGACAGTGGGAAACACTGGGAGACAGTGGGAAACACTGGGACACACTGGGAGACAGTGGGAGACAGTGGGAAACACTGGGAGACAGTGGGAAACACTGGGAGACAGTGGGAAACACTGGGACACACTGGGAGACAGTGGGAGACAGTGGGAGACAGTGGGAAACACTGGGAGACAGTGGGAAACACTGGGAGACAGTGGGAAACACTGGGACACACTGGGAGACAGTGGGAGACAGTGGGAGACAGTGGGAAACACTGGGAGACAGTGGGAAACACTGGGAGACAGTGGGAAACACTGGGACACACTGGGAAACACTGGGACACACTGGGAGACAGTGGGACGCTGTGGAACACAGTTTCACACGGTGAGACAAAGTTGGACGCTGTCCCCGCTGGGAGCGGCGCCTGCAGGTGAGCCATCAGTTTTGCTCCTCAGTGAACAAACAGCAGCTGCTTCTGTTTGCTTTGAGCTCTCAGAACAAACATGGCCGCCTCTCATTACGGCGGCAGATGGAAATCTGATGGCGCTCCCAGGAATCACGTCCCAAACCTTCATTACGGCAGAATGACGCCTCCGTGCAGGAGAGCAAGGTCACAGAGGAAATCCCACCAGTTATCAGAGCTAAGTATCATAAAAGATGAAATATTTTAATGCAGCAGGAGAACAGATGTGCTGTCGGCAACAATCTGTGTTTCATTTATGAAGCGAAGCTTTTTCAGCAGATTCTGACGCTGCCGATCGTTTCCTCCTGTCTGCTGCCTCAGATTAACGCTGGAAACACACAGAGCGCGACGCATGGCGCCGGGCTGCGGCGCCGGGCTGCGGCACCGGGTCGTGATGCGGGTCACGGCGCCAGGTCACGGCACCGGGCTGTGGGCTGCGGCACCGGGTCGTGATGCGGGTCACGGCGCCGGGCTGCGGCACCGGGCTGCGGCGCCGGGTCGCAGCGCCCCGCAGGCTTCCTGCCGCTCCACGCCTCACATCCACCTGAAACACTTTTCACTTCATCTCCTTACATGTTTAGATTTACTCAGAATCATTATTATTATTTATTTTATGTAAATAAAATTAATCCAATCATGTATTTAATATTTTATTTCAAAATTTTGCATGAATCGAATTTAATCTGTTAATTTTTTCATCCAAATCCAGTAAATTTAAATATTTTTCTCCAGTTTTTTCTGTATTTGTTTATTTTTTGGGTCGGTACCATCAACCCAGTTCTGTTGGTGCCGCCATGTTCTATTTCTCAGAACCTCCGGAAGGAAACAGCGCTCGGTTCTGGTTGACCCAGTTGGAGAACTTTTCATTCGTGGTTCTTTTGGGTCCGACTCGTGGTTCTGCTCGCCTCACCTTGGACGCTGAGTTCTGCCTGCGCCGTGATGTTCTGGTTCTTGTTGGAGGCCGTGCAGCTGTAGGCGCCGGAGTCGTCGTCGGTGACGGTTCTGATGATCAGGTTACTGCCTGCTAGCAGGGAGAACTTCTTGTTCCTGAAAACCAGAATCATTTACCGGACATTAAAAACGGCTTTTACTCCACAGAGCAGCTAGAATAATTATTACTCATAGCATGATTATTAGCGGCTAGTTAGCGGCTAGTTAGCGGTAGCCTCGTCCGCTTCAAGTCACAGAATGTAATCAACAGAAAGTCTCATGAGAAAAATAAAGTACATGGAATAAATGAGTAAATAATTCTGCCATGACAAGATTTACAACATTTTTAAAATGAAAAAGGTTTTAATTCATAGACATGATCTGAGTCTCTATCAGGACGAACAGACTTCCTGTCTAAAACTGACTTTTATCCAAACCTGTAAAAAGCTGATATGATTAAAAATCTCCTCAAACGTTGAAGCTAAAGGAATTTCTCTACGTTTGTTTCTCCTGCAGGATTCCAGATTGTGAAAAGTTCAACGTTTCCTGAACAAAGGAAACAAACCGAAACCTTCAGGATTCGGTTTTAAACCGACAGAAATCCAAACCGGCCACAGATTTATCTTAATCCTCTGGATTCAACAGCTGATGGGCCACAGAGGGAATGTTTGGCTTCATCTGTTCATAAATAATCAATAAGTTGCTGGGTTCTGGGTTCTGGGTTCTGTAGAGGTGGAACATCTTCGCTGAGCTGAACATCGTTCAGACCATCGACCTCTGACTCTTGGCGCTTCGTTCAGTTAGAAACCAAACTCAGGAATATATTTTTCACACTTTCATCCTCCAGTCGACCTGCAGATGTTTTGTTTGTTGTCGGACCGCGGCTCCTCCAGAAACACCCACCAGCTCTGGATCACCTCCTCTCCTCTCCTCCACTGGATGCTGGGAGTCGGGTAACCAGAGGCGGAACATTCCAGCACAGCGTCTGTTCCCAGGAGGGCCGTTACTCTGGACGGACGCTGGAGGAACTGCAGGTTCCTGCTGAGCCCAGGTTCTGAAACACACAGAGGAGGAGGAGGAGGAGGAGGAGGAGGAGGAGGAGGAGGAGGAGGAGGAGGAGAAGGAGGAGGAGGAAGAGGAGGAGGAGGAGGAAGAAGAGGAGGTGGAGGAGGAGGAGGAGGAGGAGGAGGAAGAAGAGGAGGAGGAGGAGGAAGAGGAGGAGGAGGAAGAGGAGGAGGAGGAGGAAGAAGAGGAGGTGGAGGAGGAGGAGGAGGAGGAGGAGGAGGAGAAGGAAGAAGAGGAGGTGGAGGAGGAGGAGGAGGAAGAGGAGGAGGAGGAGGAAGAAGAGGAGGTGGAGGAGGAGGAGGAGGAGGAGGAGGAAGAAGAGGAGGAGGAGGAGGAGGAGGAGGAGGAGGAGGAGGAAGAAGAGGAGGAGGAGGAGGAGGTGGAGGAGGAAGAGGAGGAGGAGGAGGAGGAGGAGGAGGAGGAGGAGGAGGAGGAGGAGGAGGAGGAGGAGGAGGAGGAGGAGGTGAAGACAGATCCACAACTTCTGATTTATTCTAGATTTTATTTTTATTTGTTTAGACACAGATTCAGTTTTTAACTTTAAATTTGTACATATTGTTTATTTTGAATGACGGAACCAATATTATAAACATAAAGAATATATAAATAATAAAGTTATAATATTATTAGAATAAAGTTGTAATAATTAGTCAATAATACAGTAATAAAGTCGTACAAGAATAACAATGAAATAATATGAAAATAAATATTACGACTTTATTCTCATATTTTGCCAAGTTATTGATGTATTTTTTTATTTATTGAATATTTATTTCAGTTCACCTTTTAAATGATTTATATATTAATTTACTCAGTTAATGTATTTATTGCAATATTATCAGAATCTTGTTTAATCAAAAAGCAACAAATTAATTTGGTTCCATTAATATTCCAGACATTTTACATGTAAAAAAGAAAACACTAGTTATTTTTTATAAATATGTATTTATAGTGTTTTTACAAAAGAAGAAAGTTGAATTAATGCCGTTGTGAATCAGAGAAGTGACTCTGCAGCGCCGCCCTGCAGGTAAAAGGCTAAACAGTTTGTGTCCAGCATGTGTGGGGTCTGCAGAAACGTTAGCTGCTCTCCTGATGGTTCTCATTCAGTAGATATTTTATTTACTTGCTATTTTCACAGTTATTATGTTAAATCAGTTTGCTGAGTAAACCAGAATATTAGCATAGAAATGGGAGATTTTTCTCCACCAGCGTCTCAGTTAGAAAAGAAAACATTTGGTTCCAGCAGCTGTAGTTTCTGCTGGGTATTAATATCTGCTGGGTATTAATGGAAACATGAGGACAGAGTTCTGGTCAGGCTGGAACCAGTACAGGATTCCTGCTGGTTTGATCTGAACGTCGTGTTAAAGCAGCAGCTCCGTGTTTCATTCAAATCGCCTCCATGTTTGACACTTTGCAGGTCAGTTTGGGTTTCTGAGTCGGTTCTGATCAGATTCTGGGGAACACCGGGTCGTCCAGGTGGTGGGATTACTCTGTGTCCTGGATGATTGTCGTCTTTGCGTTTCATGTTCAGCGCAGAGAAAAACAGCTTATTGCTAAATTTATGCAGATAAAAAGCATCAGAGCTTAAAACTCACTGGGAGTTAAAGACTTTCTGAGCGTCATCAGTTATTTACATAAATATGAATATTAATGAGACTCTGGAGAAACTTTTAACTGAAAACCATTTTAGTCTGGAGAGGAGAAAATATGGAAAAAAACAACATTCAGAGAAAACCACAGAACCACAGAGGTCCAAATGAGAAGAACCGACTGGAGGGAACCTGAGTCTGCGTTTTCTACCTGGGAGAACTCGGAGTTCGGCGTCCGTCCCGGTTCTGGTGCTGCCCGGGTTGTCGGCCAGGCAGCGGTACGTCGCCGAGTCCGGCGGCTGGACCCGGCTCACCTGCAGCGACCCGGACGGCAGAACCGCCAGCCGGGATTCGGGCTGGAAACTGAGTGGCAGGTCCTCCCGGTTCTTCTGCCAGCGGATGACGGGCCTCGGGTCGCCAGAGACCTCGCAGCGCAGCAGGGCGGTGTCGCCCAGGAACGACGAGACCGACTCGGTGGGGACGATCACCCTCAACGGACCTGGAGACACAGACAGAACCGTTAACGGACCCGGACACACAGACAGAACCGTTAAGTTCTAGAAAGTGTCCTGCTGGTTCTGAAGCACCTGTTGATTCCTGTAAGTTCTGAAACGTTCCGTTCCAGGTTCCCATTCAGCTCCTGTAAAGAATCCTGTAAGTTCTAGAAAGTAACCGGCTGGTTCCACAGACAGACTTTAAGTTTCAGAAAACGTCTAAACGGATCGTTTTGTAAAGTTCCCTCATCGGTCCAGTTCTGTCTGTGTTGGGTTCTGAAGCTGACCTTTAAATATAGGGCGGTTCCCTCTGCGGTCCGATGGAACGTTGTCAGCAGTAGAAAGCAGATTCATCAACACTGACACAAAGTTTTCTTGGTATTTTCTGTCTCCAGTCTCTGACTTGCTTGGCAGATTCTCCTCCAGGTTTCCCTAAGTTCTGATCCCAAACCGAGCCGAGAACCTGAGCTGCTGCGGTTCTTTCTGCCACTTCTGATAATATTCTGCTGTTTCTACCGGGTCGGGACGTTACTCAGCAACCTTCATTTCTCTATTATTTTGTGATGAAGCGCCAAACGCCTGACAGGCTGACGGGGGTTTTAATGTGAACCCGACCCCTGAACCCTGAACATAAACTAAATCGGCTTGGTAATGATTTATGGACCAACCTGGACAACAGAAGTCCACTACTGTGGCCTCAGGTCCAGGAACTTGGTGACTTTAAGGTGGGTTGTTATGGTTGAACATGTTAGGATCGGTTCACACAAAACATGTTTGTTACATTTTTATCACAGAAATCATAATCAGATTAGGGCTCTGTCACTTTAAATCCAAATAGTCTGCTGTTGGCCACGCCCCCAAACTCAACGTTTACACTCCCATGAGAAAATGTCTGCAAACAGATGCACAATGGCTGCTTTTCCAGCATCCATTGTACAGAGCATGCAGCAGAAAAACCAGCTCACAAAATATTCTGGAGCTCTGCTGTGGTTGCTAGGTAACGGGCAGAACTCTGCTGTGGTTGCTAGGTTGCTCTGTTGATTTGTGAGGCTGGATATTTTTGAAACGGCTCATTTTCCAGACACCAAAAAACTAATTTATAGCCATAAAACAAACTGGATGTTGTTTTTAAGTGCTCGCACTGCAAAAACACAAAATCTTACAAAGTATTATAATTTAGTTTCTAATGCAAATATTTGAGTACAGTTGAAATAAGGTATGAATAGCTTACAAGTAAATTTTCAATAAGAAATATGAGTTTATTTTAAGAGAATAATTTGTTAATATTGGCAGATGAATCCACCCATAAAACTTTTATCCCTTATTAAAAATGAAATAATCTGCGAATGAAACTTTTACTTTTTACTGTTTCATAGAAACTCAGGAGTTTTTGGCTGAAAAGTTACTTGTAAGTTAGTTTTGTCTCATTTCAAGAAGCAGAAACCTGACAAGAGATATTTAATAAAGTTTTTATACTTAATAAAGTTTTTATACTTAGTAAAGTTTTTATACTTAGTAAAGTTTTTATACTTAATAAAGTTTTTATAGTTGGTTTTGTGTTTCTTGCAGCTTTTAGAGAATTACAAAAATGTGAATTTGGCTCAACAGGTCCAGTCTAATGCATGATGTACCGAGCTGCTGCTGCAGTGGTGAGGCGGGTCAGAACCAGGCGGATTACAAAGGCAGAGCTGGAGCGAGGAGCAGCAGGTGTGAAGACCAGAACACAGGCCGGGTCGGACCGGGTCGGACTCCCAGATGAAACCGGCAGCAGAAAGTGGGAGCGGCGTCGGCGGAGTCCAGCCGCGCCAACAGCTGGCGTCTCTCGGCTCATTTCATGTCAACACGCGTCTCCAGGTGGATTAATCCGAGCGCCGGGACTTTAATGAAAGCTGTTTATTTTCTCCTGCGTGTTGCTGCGAGATTTAAAGCAGGATGAAGTGATTGAATCAGATCTGATGAAAAAAAACAGCAGGCGATGCGACTGCGTTTAATGGAAAAATGAAATCTGACAGGCTTCCCATTTATCCAGGCTGCTCCATCAAAACGAGTTTCTGGCAAACAAAATGTTCTGCTATCTGTGAGCAGCTACTTTAAAACCAAAGCAGGACTCGCAGAAAATGTCACGACTACCAGGAAGCAGCAGGGAGCGTGATTAGAAAACATGACTAAGGGGTACAACGTTTTGCTGCTTATTATTCTATTAAATTATTTATTAAATGTCTGTTTTTTTCATGTAATCTTCTTTTAGACGCTCCCTGCAGGCGTTCCTGACATCCAACCAGCTCTCTGCATCCTTCATCACATCCAGGAACCTCCTCTCCTCCCTGCCAGCTCCGTCTTCACTGGAAATCGCTGATAGTTATTGTGTCTTATTAACGTTTTTCTTGCCTTTCCATTTTTCTGTTGCAGAAACTTGATTTGGAAACAACTATTAAGGTTTTAACTCTCAGCTCTACTTTTCTTTTTGGTAGCAACACAAAACACTGGCTGTACTTTTAAGTTTTGGAAAGTTTCAGAGAAGTTTTAGCAAAGAAACTTTGAGGAGTTCAGGGAAAATCATGCACAAGTCGCAGATATTAAGATGCTCCCAGTAGCTGAGGTTATAACAAAACCATGATTAGATTCGCAGGTGATACAGCGCTCACTTCACCATGTCACCAGGTAACTCTGAACCCGTCCAAGACAAAACTGAACTATTAAAGACAAACGATCTGAAGTGAGTTATTACAGCTGGAAACTGGAGATCAGGCTGAAATCTGAAGGGTTTGAACCTTCAGAGACACATAAAGACGGTTAGAAAATCAGCCTTCTGTCACCTGCAGAACGTTTCCAGGAAACTTTAAAAATCTGCTGCTGCTGGATCTGATCTGCAGAACCAGAACCAAACGTCAGTCTGTCTTTCAACCCGTCACCATTTTCCCTCACTTTGCTTTTGTAATCTGTTCTTTTGATTGTTAAATGTTTTATTTTCCTTCTAAAACAAAATTATAAACACATAAACTTTCATTTTCTTGAATAAATAATTCTTCAGATTCACAATTTACTCAAAAGCTTTCAGAAAGTTACTTTAACAAAAATAATCTGCTGCTGTCCAGCCAAGGTGGCTCTTATTAATGAGATTTTCAATCTCTATTCATTTTAATCCAAAGGATTGATGAAAATAAAAAGTGCCTTATAAGTTCTGGAATGTTTTGATGCGTAGCTTGAAAGTTTTGGAAAGTTCCCACCGGGTTTCAGGAATGAAAACTACAGAAACCTGAAAGTTTCAGTTGTTTCTAAACATGAGAACTGATGTTGTGTCTGCAGGAAGAGAAAAGACTGAAATCGTGTTTCTGTCTCCACTGATGTTCAGGGAAAACATTGAAACTACTTGGAAGGTTTTTTCTCTGATTATGGCATAAAAACTAACAGAAAGAAATTAAGTTTCAAAGTGTAAGTTGTTTGTCCCACCAGAGACTCTGTCCCAAAGTGAAAGATTTAACGGAAATAAATGTTGCAGCGTTAAATTTGTACGTTCCTGATTATGTAAAACGCTCGTTAACAAAAAGTGGAGTTCATTCATTTATTATAACTTTTTCTAAACTTTGTCAAACAAAACTGATTATATAAGAACAAGCAGAAACCACCAGGAATGTCGGAGCGCTGATCAAACAGACGCTGAATTATTAATGCAGCTTCTGCATTTAAAAACATGATTTATGAACATAATCTGGTGTCCTAATTTATTCCAGATGAGAACATTTCCACCATTTTATTCTCATTAAGACGTAACTACAACCACTGAGTCAATAAAGATGATGTAACCAAATAGTTTATTAATCTGTTAAATATTTCTATTAGAATTAAACACAAGTCAAATCCTTACAGATATTTCTAATTAAATTAATAAATGTATTTAGAATTAAACTGTGTTCATTTAAAAACTGAAACTCCAACAAAATGTATATTTATATCACTTTTATCTAAAGTCTGTAGTGATTTTATTAACTTAATGACTTAAAGCTCAATAAGTTATTAATTGTTTATTTAATAACTTATTGACCAAAAATTAAAACATTTTAAGATCTGAACTAAACCAGCAGCTGATTCACAAAATGATCAAATAAAAACTTTCTGCTTCCTGTCCAACATTATTTAAATAGTTTCTAAACCAAAGTTAAAAACTTCAATTCAATACAAAGAATAAAGAACATTACATTATATTAATATATTATATTAATATATATTATATTAAAACCAGGTTGTGTTTCCAACTAACAGTAAAGCGCTGCTTTCTTCCAGACCTCCGTTGTTTCGCTCAGTTAGCAGCTGCTAACAGCGCTAGCAAGGATATTTGCTAAACTCACGATTCAAATGTTTTTCATAAAACAAAGAGGTGAGACTAAACAAATGGTAAAGCATGGAAAAATACAGAACAACAGATTATATTTTCAATTTAATTTCTGCCTCTGCTCTGACTGCTGATTACGTAGTTAGCTGCTAACGGAGCTACTGATGCTACTCACTTATTAGTCAACAAATAAAGTGTAACACAGGAATGAATATGCATATTTAAAGTTAATATACTAAGATTAAAATATATATCACACTAGTACAAAATATACTCTAATAAAACATTTGTATTTAATTTTATACACTAAACTTCTACTTATTTAGCAAGCTAGCAGCTAGCCACAGCTAATGTTGCAACCAACAGGCAGGGTGTCTACGTTTATGTCATGAACGCAGCACACTCTTCCATTTTATGTATTTAAACTAAAATACAATAAAGCTTGAAAATAATAAACAATCAATTTCTTCAATTCTACACTAAACCACTCTGTTTAGCAAGCTAGCAGCTAGCAGCTAACATAACTAACAGTCCAATCAAGAAGCAGGAAATATATAAGAAAATATACAATATTACAATTCTTAGAAAAAATAAATATAGTGGGAAATATTTGTACATTTTTCACCAAATTATTGCTTTCATGTTACTGGCAGGTTAGCTGCTAGCATAGCTAATGGTGCTATTAGCTAGCAGGTTCTATTTAGTAACAACATGGCTTGCTATATATCAGGCGTGTCCAAAGTCGGTCCTCAAGGGCCGGCATCCTGCATGTTTTTGTTCTCTCCCTGGTTGTAGTAACAACCTTCTCAGCTTGTCAGTGTTCTCCTAAGGCCTCTAATGAGCCATCATTGGATCCAGGTGCGTTAAACCAGGGAGAGAACTAAAACACACAGGATGGCGGCCCTCCAGGACCGACTTTGGACACCCCTGCTATATATAGTTAGAGAGAAATAATTCCCTATGTACGTCTCAATACAGCATTTCATATAAAATGTTTTTATATGAAAGGAGGTAAATCCTTCTGCAGAGTTTTTATTCTGGGTTTTGTTGTGACCCTGTGAGGCCATTTCCTGCTGGTCTGAATCACTTCCTGCTTCCTGTGTCCCACCTTGACAGGAGCAATCTGTGAAGCTGAACTCTGACCCGTCTCCTGCTGCAGTGACATATAAAAGCCCAGGGATCCATCGGCCGCACCAAGGTCGCTCGCCGCGCGCCGTCTCTGACATCATCACATATGTGAGGCGACGGGAACGCTGATGTAAATTATATAGTTGAGCTGCTGTCGGTTTGTGTGTGGATCACCCTGCGCCTGCAGCAGCCGCTCACTGAGGAGGCAGGCTGTGGAGCCGTCACCGAACTCGCTTCAAGTCTCATCAGAAAACTTTAGATTTGATTAACTTGGCAAGTAGCGGCTCCAGGTCCGTGTTTTTATAGCTTTAAACAACACAAAGCCAATCAGATAACAGGCTGCGACCCGTCAGCCAATCAGGTAACAGGCTGCGACCCGTCAGCCAATCAGATAACAGGCTGCGACCTGTTAGCCAATCAGCTAACAGGCTGCAGGTCTTTGGTTCCAGCGTTCCCTCTCTCAGTATTTAAACCCTCCTGCTCTCTTCCTTTCCGGTTTTTCCAGTTAAATCTCTTGTTTTTTTCCCTGCTGTCATTTTCCTCTGGTTTCCTGTTTTTCATTCGCCTCTGGCTCCCTGTGTTCCCTGAGGTTTTTTCATTAAAATATTATCAGCTCTCTGCTTCTCACACATCATGACATTAACTAATTTAACAAACACCTAGCTTGAAATCAACCTGACATTAACATCTTAATTCAAAGTGAAATGAAAATATTAGTTAACACATTTATTGAATAAACTACTAATTGGTAAAGGTGGATATTCGCGCTGATGGCATGGAATCGTAATCAAAACTAAAGTTCTGTAAGAAACTGAAAAATTCCTCTTGGTGTTTTTTAACATCAGTACCTTCAGGTTTTCTTTTGAACGACCTGGTATTGTTTTTATACATCATTACTTGGTCAGCTAAGCACGTTGAGGTCATGTTAGAGCAAATAACCATTTGTTTACATGCAGTGCCTTGCTGACCACTAGGGGGCCCCACAGATTCAGCTCCACTGTGTTTAAAAAGAAAGCAGCCAGAAGCTTTTCTGTTTGTGATGAACTTAGGTTGCATCTTTGTTTATCTTTATTAAAAGGCTCAAAACGACTCGGGTAATAAGATGGAAATCCCAGCCAGCAGGCAGCAGCATTAGAGGGATATGTGGGATGATTTTTCCTCCTTCTTTACCTTGGGACCAATTATTATCCACGTCTGGTGGTCAAGCCACACTTTTCCTCGCTGCCATTAAGCAGGATTTGTCCGAATCCTCCGAGTCGACTGCTAATTAGCAACCGGCTGGACTGAAAGCTGGTTTCCGTCCAACACCACGGCAGTACATTCAGGAACTTAACGAGGACAGTTTTTAAGGCCAAGACTTTGAGTTTTAGCACAACATGAACAAGTTGTTATTGAGTTAGACTGAAAGCAGTTTTCACAGAAGGAAAGGAGGTCATGGTGGGAAAAAGACAACTGCAGTGAATCTGGTTTGGAGGAAAAACTCCCAAAAAGTGGCTACATATTTTAAATTAATGCAGATTTATGAATAACATGTTCCAGCTGAGACTAGCAGGAATATTTTCCAACCTTTGAACTTGTTTATATTTCAAACCACAACCTTTGTTGTATTTCATTGGGATTTAACATTACCAAACACATAACTGTGAAGACGAAGAAGCATAATTCATGGTTTTACAAACGAGGAATGTAAGATGTTCTGTAGGCTGTTTTCCCCCTGACAGTCCTGTAAATGTGGTTCTACTGGAACCAGAACTTCAACATCTGCTCCACTTCCAGCTGCTGTGGTTCTGACCCAAACCAACCTGTTCCCCTCCTGGCCTGTGGAGGCGCTGCACCAAGAACCAGGAAACGACACAAAAACCTCTGAAGACACTGAGAGCAACTTCCTTCTTCACCAGATGGAAACAAGATGGAGGCGTCAGATTTTAGCGGTTGGAGGATTTCTTGACTTATTTCTCCCGCTAGTGCTAGACTAGCATGTTTGTTTTGGTTGTATTTACCCAGAATGCCCTGCGCTGTAGTCCACTTCCTGCTTTTGGAGCGGACTACAGCAGAATATGCATCCTGAACCAGAGTTCACTGCAATCAAACTGAGACTGAGTTTTGTAGATGGACCAGAGTTCACTGTTTGGTCCAATTACGTATTCACACCTCCTCGAACGAACCGGACTTTCCAGGCAAACAGACCGGACCCAGGTCAAAGCGGACCGGAGTTGGGTCAAAGCGGACCGGAGCCGGTGGTGGGAATGATGCAGCCTCTGACCAGAATCATGAAGTCCAGCATCCTGACAATGAAACACGGTGGAGGAAGCATCATGCTGTGGGACCAGGAAGCTGGTTGGAGTTGACTGAAGGTTGATGGAGGTAAATCTTGAAGAACACCACCGTACACCCAGCAAGCTTTACATCAAAGCACACTGATAGATATGAGTGGCCTAGTCAAAGTCCAGACCTAAATCCAAAAGATCTGAAAATTCATTGTAGAGATTTACAGCCGGATCTGGTTCTAGAAAGTTCTGACCCAGAAGAGGGTGCAAGTAAATGTAGCCCACACTTTTCAGATTTTACTTTGACAGCGCCACCAACTCTTCCTCTGTCGTTTGGAGACGTTCATCGTGTTTTCCGGCTCCGTTTCATCCTGTAAGCGAGGAAGCTTCCACTCCTCGGTTCTGGTTCTGCTCAGTCTTATCTCCTGTCTGGGTTTCTCTGAGCCTTCAGAGTTTCTAATTAATTCACAGTTTACGCTCCGTTCTGGGCACAGAGGCTCCAACACGCCGGCAGACTGCTAATTGAATTTTTAAGCCTCTCTTGTTAATTAGCATTTTGCCTTGTAATGTGTGTGACGTGAATGTCATTTAGGAACAACTAATTTGTGTTTAAGCATGCCTGTGTGTGTGTGTGTGTGTGTGTGTGTGAACATTTTACATGCTTTCTAAGGCTCGTTTACAGAAACTGTGGCCTCGCCTGCAGTGTTTCGTTTTAATGAGACCAGTCACACAAACACGCTTAGAAATCAAAAGTAAAGTTATTATTTTTTTTAAAGTCATATAATATCTTCTAGCAGCTTTAAGGTTTAGTTATTAAACAGCATCTGATCACGACACAGCTTCACCTGCAGCCTTGAAACGTTTCTTCTTCTGTGGTTTTGCCTGCACAGGAGTGCCGCGGCCGTTGGCCAGCCATCTTTAATTGAAGTGTCGCTCCAGAGAGCGAACATACGAGCAGCAGATGAATCAGAGTCGGTCGGGTCCAAATGTTTGTTCTGATGGGAAGCCGAGTAGCAAACTGCATCATCTTTACTCCTAATATCAGATAATGAGCCGAGTAAATATTAAGAGCCTGGAGTCTTTCTGGATTTAGAGCAAGGCCAGCTTCTCTCTGGGTAAAAACACGACTGAAGGAAAAGTTTGGATCTCTGCAGGTCTAGAGGCCACGCCCCCTAAAATAATGCAAAGAATTCTACTAAAGCAGGCGGAGTCAACACAAGGGGGCGTGGCCTAGTGTGGGAATGACTGTGGCTAAATTTAGCAACTTCAATTTTGAGAAAACAACAAGCAACAAATTTCCCAAATATTTTCAGTGTTTTATGGCGACAAAACGTGAAGGGTGGCTTGCTTTCAGGGTTTCTGCAGGTTTCACCTGCTCACATTTAAGACTTTTTCAGTCCATCATGAAAGAAACGTACAAAACAAAATCATATTTTACATCATAGAGCCAAGTTATGGTTTGGGTTTGCAACAGAAGTGAGCCAGTGGCGAAGACAAACGTCATCCAGCTAACTGGTGATAAGTTACACTTACCAAGGAGACTAAAAAACCAAAAGGGTTTATTAGCCGCTAGTTAGCATTAGCCTCAACCTCCTTAAGCCACGGAATGACATCAGGATGTCGGCATGCGGCTCAGACTTTTGCCTGACAGAAAAGCCCCACAAGATTACAAAATATAACGTCAAACTGTTTTGTCTCGACAGAATTTAAGACATAAAACTGAAATATTTAAGACCAACTAACATTTTTAAATGAAATCAAGACATTTCAAAGTCTTTGCAGTAAATTTAAGACTTTTTAAGTTCTGCGTCATCAACCGCCTGCAGTCCCATCCAGTCCACTTTGTGTTCACATCACTAATCAATCACTGATCAACGCTACGATCAATGCTAGCAATGCTAACTAGTCCACCCCCTGACTCACCACCAGGGGGCGTGGCACAGAGAGAGGGCGCTACAGCCGAATGTAAACATCAACTGTTGGAAAATTAAAATGCAGTACCACTGTTCAACACAAAGAGGGCAGCACTGAGACGGTTTTAGGATAAATATGGCTGAATTAAACAGATTTATAGAAAAACGTTACAACTTGAACCAAAACACAAAGATAAAAACAATAAGAACCAACTTCTGCTCAGCTGCAGAAATAAAAACGTAGCTTTAAGGAGCTCGTTGGCGCTCCAGTCAACCTCTTCACCATTTTCTGAGCAACTTTTACCAACAAGCAGTAAGAAGCTCAGCAATATCAATATTTCCAACCTTTGTTTCTACAAATCACATTTTTCTAACTTCCTGTCCTGTTGCAGCTAATCGAAGCAGAACGGCTGAGAAAAGGAAAGAATGGTTCCTCTGTTTTGCGTCAGTCAGAATCCCAGTGTCTTCCTAAATCCAGGAGATTATCTCTGCCTCAGTGTGGAGACAGGAGGATGTACAGTGGAAGATTAGAGGAACATCACAGATTATATTAAAATACGCGCTGTAATAACGTAACGCTTCGAAATCTAATTTTCCAGGATTATTGTCCGCCTTGTTGCGTCTCCTCTGCTGCTCAGACAGGAAAACATTCCTGCTGGAAATAAACGGATTGATGTGAACCTGCAGAGGTAAAAAGTTTGGGGATTATTCCCCACACCTGGTCCAGATGTTTCGCCAACGTTAGCCGAACCACAGAGATGCTCTTAAGCTGCCGCCGCCGCCGGGCCTCTGTCTGTTAATGCGCTCCATAAACGGTATTGATCTGAAGCCACACAGCACTTTGTAAATTACATTACAGGTGAGTTACTTCAGCTCTATTAAATGAATAAGAGCAGAGAAGCCGATGCAGGACGATAAGCAGCAGAACTACCAAGGGCGGGTCAAGGAAACGGAAACATCCGGAGAAATTCACCCGAAAAACAACTCAAAGCTTCAGCTAAAACTGGAAACAAAAAACCCAACTTAGCACAGAAACTCCCACAGCGCTAAAAAAGAAGCTCTCGCCACTAAACATACAAAATAATGGAAATCTGTCAAGATGGCCACTGAAATCAGGAAAATTTGGTTTTTGCACTAAAATCTGCAATTAGTTAAAAATGTTGGTGTCAATGGAGATGATGATAGAAACTACATATAATTTCTTGATCTCTTGTTTCCTTTTTCTTGAAGACATAATTTTTCAAAATGGCCGCCATGGCTGTAATGGAGAACACATGATTACAATGGGCAGTAGCTGTGGACAGCTAATCAACAAGGCAGGTTCACTAACCGCTAATTCACTAAACCAGAGTCTTAGCTCTGCTAACACTAAAATGCTAACTAATGAAATTAGCTATGCTAACATTTAACAGCTAAACATAAAACAATTAGCAGAGGCTAACACTAAACCATTAAACACCTCAAGAATTAGGGAAAGCTAATGCTAAACACATAATAAAATTAGCAGAAGCTAACGTTAAACTGCTAAACACAATAAAATTAGCAGATGCTAATGCTAACCATCGAGAGATATCATCTTCCTCCAGTTGACGACTGGTGTGAGACTCGCTAACAGCAAACTCCTCAGTTTCTGGTTTTGCTACATGTGATGTCATAAAGTTTGTCCAAATCATAAAAATGGGGAAAATTTCATGGCCACTATTGAGTTTAAAACGTAAAAAATGGTGGCCATGTTGGAAAATGGCCATGATCCTGACATTCATGAAGCTAATGTGAAATAAAAAACGTTGTACCCTAAAGGTTAGCATGTTGTTACAGTAACATGTTGCGGTCACAGAGTCAGACCGTCTCATCAGATTAATAACGAATAAAAATGGCGGTGCGTTTTCTCACCGGCCACTGTGACCTTTGCCGTCCGGCTGACGATGCTTCCCAGCCCGTCCAGCGTGGCGAGGCATTGGTACTCCCCTTCGTCGGGCCGGTGGTGCCGGGAGTGCACCACGTTCTGCACCGTCAGCGTGCCGTTCTCCAGCTGCCGGCGCCGCTCGTCCACCACCGCGCTCAGCAGGACGCCATCTTTACGCCACGTGATGGAGGCGGGGCCCGCCGCCGCCGAGCCCGCCTGGGCCTGGCAGTCCAGTTGCAGCGTCCCGCCCCGCACCGTTACCGTGTCCTGGGGCTCCACGGTGAAGGAGAAGGTCACAAAGCCAGGGCTGGGCGACGAGGAAGAGGAAGGAGCGTCGGAGGCTGGAGGAGAGGAAGAGGAAGAGGAAGAGGAAGAGGAAGAGGAAGAGGAGTCGGTCATTTCATCCAATAAAACCACCTGAACTCTGGGAGCCATGTTGTTTCCAACACCACACACAGCTTGTTGTTGTTCTTATTGTTCTGCAAACAAACCCAAACTCATGCAGACAAGCCTGTAAACAAACACCAAGAAGCAGAGAAAGGAACCGTACTTTGACTAGACTGTTCCTCCAATCAACAGAAACAAGCTCAGAAATTATTATTAATGTTCTGGAAATGATTAAGCAAAAATATTTATGTGTTAAATTAGTTTGGAGGATAAAAACAACAGAAGCTAAAACAACACTGTACTTATCAGAAGCTAATGCTAAAGAGCTAACTTCAATTCAATTATATCTGCCTTTGAAAAACTACAAAAATCAAGAAATGAATTTATTCTGAAATAATGTTCATTATCTCTAAGGCCTTTAGATATTGGATTAAAATCCGTGTTTATATCTGAACTGCTGCGTAAACTTTCTATTAACCCTTCAAAATAAGAGCATTTGAAGCATTCTTAGCAGTCAACAACCAAAACCTTAACACAGAACAGCCAAAAAATGTATTTATGGGAAGCTAAGTGTGCTAAATGTTTTCAGAGTTAGAAAATATGCTAAGCTGAAAATTAGCTCAGCCATCAGCGCATTAGCAGGAGCGTGCTATCTCTGGTCAATGACCTTTGACCCTCTTCTGGGTGCTACAGTAATTTACTCCAACGGCGTTTAATGGCCGACCGTCCAGAACCCACCAGAACCGTTTATCTTTAGAAACGTTCCTTTCTGCTCATCAGTTTTGTGGAGGACGCTCTGACGCGCTGCGCCGCCTCGGCTTCAAAGCCCACCGGTCCGGTCTGATCCGGCCCGACCGGCGCTGGTACTGCTAACATCCTGCAGCTAAATATTTCCTCACACTCATTCTGCCTTTAATGTTTGGAGGCTTTGAAGTAAAAACTCTGCAGGTTTGTTGTTTTTAAACAGAGTCTTTAATTTTGGGGGTTTTGCTGAGTTCTGCTGCAGCAGCCTGACCCAGACGCTCCGGGTCCGTAACTCCTCGTTCCTCTCAGAGCCTCCTGAGCCTCTCCTTTGTTTCATGATGTGTTTTTGTTGCTTAATGCTGCGTGAGGCGGCGGCGGCGGCGTCTCCGCAGGCCTTTGATGTCGTCGCTGCTAAAAGGCCTTTCATCGTGATCAGAGAGCCGGTTTGTTGAGTCAAAGCGGCGCTCGGCGGCGGCGGCGGCGTTCCCTGGAAGGGCTGGGAGGAGGAAGGGAACGACACGCATCACGACTCGACTGGGAGGCGGCAGATACACGCCATCTTTAAAGATGGAGGGAGGGGAACAGAAACAGGTTCTGTCTGCTGAATCAACCTTTGACCCCCTTTACAGACAATGCTACAAAATATGTAGAAAACATAAACTTCACAATTCAATATTCAATAATTATTACACTTAGTTAGCATAGATGCTAACTCACTGATATTATATGGAGTTTTGTTACGGAAAATAAAATATTATCAGATAATAAAATTTTTCAACACAATCACCTCTTGACTGTAAGAAAATATTTTATATCACATCAAATGTAATTTTATTACCACAGTTCTGCAAGTTTTTTGTGTGCTGGACTAAGCTAGCTAAAGCAGCCAATCACAGCGTCGGAGCGCCCCCTGGCGGCCACTGAGTGTGTAACAGGTTTCTGGGTCTGCAGAGATAAACAGTGGAGGATTTACGACCAGCAGGACCATCAGATTAAAAACAGGAAGAAAAAGGAGGAAATATCCACCAAACAAAGGAAGAACAAGGAAACTTCTGAGTCTGAAAACGTCAAAATGTGATAGAAATAAGTTCAGAAATGTTGAGATTAATTTTATTTTAAAAATGTAGGAAATTTGCAACAAAAATCTAAGAAAATTTCTAGCAATTTCTTTTTAATTTCTGATTTTGAAAAGTCAAAAATATTTAACTCTTATTAAATTTTCTAAAATCCAAAATTTTAGTTCCAACTTTTTTCTAGTAAATTTTCACATTTCAAAAACTGAAGTTTTCTCTTTTTTCCAGATAATTTCTCAGATTAATCTAAAAATTTCTGATAATTTTTTTCTAGCAAATTTTGAAACTCAGAAATTTCCTAATCTTTTGTAGAAACTATATTTGATTTTTTTTGCTGTAAATTTATTAATATTTTTGGTCCTAATAGGCCTCCATACAGAGACAGTAAAGCAGCTAATGTGAAGCATTTTCTGTTATTTTATTTTAATTTTGTATCTGTAACAAAAGTGGAATATTTTCCGTATTTTGAAACGTTGGATGTTTGAGCAGCGAGATTTTTTATTTCGCAAGGCATCATGGGAAAACCCAGGAGAACAATATTAAACAGCAGGTCTGCAGGTTCAGAGCGCCGCTATAAATCACCTCAGCGTCCAATCACAGGTGTCCCTCCTTCACTCTTCATCCCTCCTTCCTCTCTCTCCTCTTCCTCCTCTCTTTCCTCCATGGTTTCCTCCTTATTGATTCCCCCCTCCCTCTCTATCAGTAAATCACTTTCCTGACAGCTCAATCTGTATTCACTTCCACTGCTCACACACACACACACACACACACACAGCTGGGCAGCGTGCCCTTGTACTCTTCGTCCTGCAGTTTGATGCTATCACTCTCTGTCGCCGTTTCTTCATATTTCATCTGAAACATTGAGCTGCTCTTCACTTCATGTTTGAAGACAAATCTTTTCTGTTACTGCTTCGGTTTTATTTTTTATTTTTTGCAGCCCTTCTGAATATTTTAGGGCCTTCAGGGGGAAAAAGCAGAATGATTTTCTGGAAAATGTCGGGTT
Source organism: Xiphophorus couchianus (assembly GCF_001444195.1). NCBI lineage: Eukaryota > Metazoa > Chordata > Actinopteri > Cyprinodontiformes > Poeciliidae > Xiphophorus > Xiphophorus couchianus. The sequence goes on along the minus strand of NC_040235.1, from coordinate 1,353,591 downwards.
TTGCTGCTTGGTTCCTGGATTTCTGAGGGAGTTTTCACATTTTCTGGTCCAGCCGCCTTGGGAAGACGAGCAAATCGTGGAAAAGTTAAATATTTTTTTGTCCCACATTCCAGAAATGAACCTCATATTTTACGGCTCAAGCCTTTAGTTATTGTAATATTGATTAATATGGCCCATAGAGAATGAAAACCGTCCCAGAAAATATAAATATTATGACAAACGTTCTTAGAAAATTGAGTGGAAGGAAAAAGGTGCACCAGCTGAAGCTGAGTCGAGTCAACAAGGCAGATGTAGATATTAGCTTTGGTTTCCACTGTGTGTATTAATGCATATTTATGTATATTTGCTGTTTGAAATGTTAAATTATGCATCTATGAGGAAATCTAAAGAATTGACAGGCAGCTGGAAACGATCATGAAACGATCCAGCATTAAATCAACAATACGTTTAGAAAATATAAAATAATCTATGGGATGTGAATTTATTTGATATTAGTAAACAGTTTAAGTGAAATTTACACAGATAATTTAAAATGTGAAAATATTTCAGATTCCAGCTGAATTTAAACTGATGGAGTCAAATTATTTTTTCTAAATAAAGATTCATTTGTAAAGTTAAAAATGATTAACAGCTACAGATTCAAACTAAGTATTTAGACAGAACACTAAATGTTTAGCTCAAAGCTAAATTGCTAGCTAATTACAAACTAAATGTTTAGTTTAAGCTAAATTAGTTAGCTTACTAACTAATTTTGAAACTAAAAATAACTTAATATTTAACTTCACGATATATAGTGACACTGAAGCTTCCTAACAAGCTCTGAAACAACATAATGTTTAGAATAAAACTACATATTTACTTTAAAAATAATAAAATTACCTAAATATTTAGATCGAAGTTAAAAAATTGACAGTAAAGCTAAATATTTAGCTTGCTAACTAATATTGATGCTAAATAACAAAAATATTTAATTTCCAGCTTGAGCTTCAAAGTAAATATTGATATTAATATAATATTTAGCTAACTGTGAAACCTATAGATGAGTGAAGAACAAACTGACTGGTTTATTTTCATTAATTAGTGACAGTGTTCCGGTTTCTCCACATTTTAAATCCTCAGTCTTGTTTTAACGTCGGTTTCCTCTGAGATCCAGGAGGAAAATGAAACCTGGCAGCAGCAGGACGGCTCAGCGTTTAATATTCAGCAGCTGTAGCAACAAGCAGGAATGAAACAATGGGCCGGTCCTGCCAACAGAACCCTGCAGCATTTAACAGCAGTCCGAACACGGCCGGACCAGAACGCTTCTGATCGGGTCGGCACGGCAACGCCGCTTAAATCCAGAGTTTAACTGGTGAGAGGCGGTGACAGCGAGGTGGACGGCGGCCAAGCCAACACACACACACACCGACACACATCAACACACACACCAACACACACCCCGACACACACCCCGACACACACTAACACACACACCAACACACGCCGACACACTAACAATGGCCGACAGCGATGGCCGCCGTCTGACAGGAAGACTGCATTACGACTCTGGAGGCGGGCCAGAAACGGGATTAAACACCACACAACTGCTGCCTGGAGCAACAGGACCGGGATGGACCCAGATGGACCCGAATGGACCTGAATGGACCGGGACGGAGGAGCAACAGGAGAAACGATCAATAACGAAAAATTAAACAGAAAGCAAAAGAGATCAGGGAAGAAACGGCAGAAATCGTCCAAATCCAGCTAACTGTAGCATTAGCAGGTCCAAAACGCTGCACAGCGTCTGTCTGGAGGAACAGGACCGGGACGGACCCAGATGGACCCAGATGGACCCGAATGGACCCGAATGGACCCAGGTAGACCGCGATAGGCTGGGACGGAGCAGCAACAAGAGAAATGATAAATAATTAATGAAATACAAAACAGAAACAATTTCAGAAAAGAAAAGTCAGAATTCGCTGATTAAAGCCAAACTGATCAGCTGATCAGCGGCAGGATGTGACATCAGGAGGAAACTTTGTTAACAAGCTTCACCTGGCAGGCAGCATGTGAGGCTCGGTCAGCTCTAATCTGCTCTAATCTCTGCTCTAATCTCTGCTGTAATCTCCCAGCTGAGCCCAGTAAGAGACGCAGACGCACCAGTTAGAAACGACAACACAACCTTCATCACCAGAACCGTTAAAATATGAGGACAGAACGGTTAAAACGGACCGACAGAGGAAGGATGGGGTCAGTCATTACAGACAGAACCAGGGATGAAATCTGGTCTGGACCTTCAGAGACACATAAAGTCGGTTACAAATTCAGCCTTCTGAACATTTGAGGATCATCATTCATCTTCATCAACATCTCTGTTGTTTCTGTGGCTCCATATTTACTGGAAAATACTGAATTGGTTTTATTTATTTGTTGTGTTTTCTCTCAGTGACAGTAAAATAAAATCTGATTCTTTACTGCAACATAAAATTGCACAATTTGTGAAAATAAATTACCTTTATGTAAACAAGCCAAATTAAAAAGAAACATTTTCCAGTAAAAAGTTTTGCGTTAGCATGAGGTGATTTTTCAGCCGGATGTTGCTGCAGGTGGAAACGCCAAAGAAGACAACAGGAAGTGGCAGGAGGACGATGGTTTGTAGTTTAGTGTTTTTTTCTGAGCTCTCACAGCTTCACAGTTCATACAAACCAGATTCATTCCAACGTTATGAATCCATAAACGACGACAATTTCCTCAAAACGGCGCTTAGGTAGCTGCTCCAAAGGAGGCGGGGCTTGTCGCTCCAACACCTGAATAAAACGCCGTCGTCTCCTCTGATTGGCTGACAGATGATGAATATTTGTTTTTTAATGACTTCTTGCATATTAATTTCTAATTTAATGGAAAAACTCTTATTGTGAAATTGTGAATTTTCCACATTAGCAGAACAAAGACAAAGTTCTGCTCACATTTAACATAAAGTCGGTTACAAAGTCGGCCTTCTATCACCTGGAGATCATTTCCAGGATTCATTAAAGACCTGCTGCTGTTGCCATAGCAACCTTCCAGACCTCTCAGGTCTTCTGGTTCCGGTTCTGCTCTGCATCAGAACCAGAACCAAACATGGAGAAGCAGCTTTCAGCTTCTATGCTCCACAGATCTGGACCAGCAGAAACACTGATCAACACGTCTGATGTGAATTTGATGATTCTGATGATATTTGACTAAAAATGATGTTTGTTGCCTGAGTTATAACTGATGTCTTGTCGCTACCAGTTGGGTTTGAACCGGTCCCGTCGATGCCGACTTGTCCCGGTGAGTTTGTGTTTCTGTTCTCTCCGTTTCTCCTCCTCTGATATTTCCGCCAGTCGTCCTTAATTAGCCCGGCCCGGCTCAGCCCGCTGTGTTAGCTGCTAATTACTCCGAGTGTGTGAGAGTGCGAACACTTGTCAATCCCAGCCCATTTCTTTCTGTTGTGTAAATTAAATTAACTCCACTGGCTGTTTACACACGGCAATAATTAAACGTAACGTCAACGCTTCTGATGTGGAGCTCAGAGGGGATCGTGGGGAATCCATCAGACGTGTTGGATCCGCCTCACTCTGCGTCGCCTGCACAGCATTAAAGATCAGCTGATGATGATTCATGGATCCGAGTCGTTTCAGAAACCAAGCCATCATTTTCTGACCCAAAAGAATTACATCTGCAACAGTTCTTAACGAAAAACAAAAACATTTTCATTAAGTTTTAGCCGTTCATTCCCATTTAGTATTATTCCTAAAAACAATATCAGTACGATGAGTGCGTTCACGTTTTGGCTCCAACAACGATGAAGAAAGTTGATAGATTTGTCACCAGTTGCTTCAGTAGATTTGTTGCTAGAAAAAAAATTCATTGCTAGTTTTTTGCTAGTCGCTTTTTTAAAATAAAGTTTCTAGTTTATTGCGAGTTGCTTTTTGAAATGAAGTCACTAGATTTGTCAAGTTTCTTGAATGAAAGTTGCTACTTTTTCACTAGTTGTTTGAAAAAAGCCTTTAGATTTCTTAACTTTAAAATAAAAACGGCCAGTAGTTTGCTGAAAGCTTCTTTTGAAATAAATTCACAAGATCTGTGATTCATCACTTTTTGGAATAAAAGTCGAAGTTTGTTGCTGGACGCCAGAGGAAAAGTTGCTACGTTGGTTATTACCACTTTTATATGCTTCTAACATGTTGTGTAGTGCTGTACGCTTGCTGTAGGTGCGCTACAACGCCCCCTAGAGTCTAGGAGAATATTAGCTATATATTAGTTTTAAATAGCTGTTTTATTAACTCAAATAACATTAACTGCAGTAATTAACTATTAGATTAGTATTAATTATGCTTTATTAACCCTTCAAACTGCATCCTACAGTAACTATTAGCTGTATTAACTGTATTTTTGTTTATTCCTCCCTCTAGTCGCTGTTTTGAAACAAAGTCACTAGATTTGTTGCTGCCGTTTTCTCACCTTTTCTCTCAGGCATTATCCTGGCCGCCCTACAGAGGAGCCTCATCTCAGCTCATCTTAACATTTTTTGCTGTAAAGTCTCTTATTTTTTACCTCTGTGTGAATCTGAATGTGGAAATGATGATAATTTTCAAACCTTTTCCAGATGAAATGTTTTAGATTTTTAGTCCGTTTCGTCTAAATTATATTTAAACTGATTCAGATTCAGTTAAAGCAGATATTTTTATGTTTTTGTTCCAGCCTCTGTTTAACCACTCAGGAGACAAATTAAAGTAATTTTCTCATTTTAGCAAGGTGGAGAACTGAAGAGATGGAAATTCATGAATTAAATATATTTTCACTCACACACACCCACACACACACACACACACAGAGCGGGGACGTCGGATCCCCAGAGAAAACCTGATCATGTTCCTCGGTTAAAACCCCAATAAGCATCCGGTCGGCACTTTGTTACCGGAGACCTTTACTGCTGTCACACACAATTACCAGAGGGTCAACAGCAGGCCAATTATACACACACACACACACACACACACACACACACACAGCGGATAGTTGGGAGGAGGGAGCAGCTGTCATAACAGAACCACCAGGCCGGTTTGGGATGACAGCGGCTCTGCGGAGCGGTGGGAGGGGAATATCTGTCAGGATGATCCTCCTGGTTCACGCCGGGTTCATTTCGCTGCTTCTGCTTTATGAACCGCCACTTAAAAAAAAAAAGCTAATTTAAAACTAAAAACCATCCTAGAACCAGAGCCGGACCAAACCTTGTGGGGGCCCTGAGCAGATTTGTCTTCAGGGCTCCACAAACGAGACCCTTCATTGTTCCTGAGCTAGCTCATTTATAACTAGCTTACATCGTAACGTAGCTGCTACCATTAGCATCATTTATAACTAGCTTACATCGTAACATAGCTGCTAGCATTAGCATCATTTATAACTAGCTTACATCGTACCAGCGTTGTCTTACTTGGATTTTTAAATGCACATTAGTGTTTAAATGTGTTGCATTATTTTAACTGTTAAACACTAAATTTACAGTAAACTAGTTAATAAGTTTGATGTCTTATTAACCAGATTAACCACTATTTGTGTAAAAAATATAAAAATATGGGAATTGTTTATCCATGTGTACACAATGCAGCTGTGCAGAATCAAACATTTTTATTTATCTGGCTTCTCTAAATTCATATTGAAATTTGCAACAAAGGTGTAATGTTCAAATTTAGGTATTCCAGGTATTAAGGGGTTAATATCTGCTTTATTTAAAATAATTTATTTTTGACGTCTGGGGTTTAGTTTGCTTCTCATTACTGATTATTAACTGTGGTGGGAATATTTCTGCTAATGTGCTAAGAGCAGAGCTAATATTTTGGTTAGTCCTTTAGCGTTTTTGCTAACACTTAGCACATTTAGCTTCCCCAAAATAATTTATTTAGATCAAATCTAAAGCACTAATTTACCAGGCTCTTTAGTAAACATTCACTTGAATAAAGATCAACCTCTCAGTTGAAGTTTTGAATATCGACAGTTCAGATAGTTAGACGTTTATACTCATACTCTTATTTTGAAGGCAGTTTACACAGCATTTCTGCTTCCTCTTTTCATGTGAAATTATTTTTACCCCCAAAAATATTTGAAACGGGAAACAAACAGGAACAAGATACAACCAGGACATGTAAATTATATCATGTCAAAATTAAACTGGTGCTTCATATAAACTGAAGTTAGCGCTTTAGCTTTAGCGGAGCTAATGTTTATGATTACTGCTTTAGGGTTAGCAATGCTAACTTTTAAGTTAGCGGTGCTCAAAACTTACTAATAATTTAACTGTTTCTAAGGGGAAGAAAGACGTTTATTTAAACATTTTTTCACAGATTATGTGACATAAAACCTAATTATTAATCTTTATTTTAAAGCTTTTATCTGATGGAACCAAAACAAATGTAGAGTGGATTAAACTGAGCAGAACCGGTCCGGTCCGCTCCGGTCCTGTTCAGGACTAAAAGCTGCAGCCTGAAGCAGAGAGGCTGTCGGATCAGAGTCGGTGTTTTCATCGTTTAGAGGAATAAACTGGGAGCTGTGGGAAGAATGGGAGAATAATGGGAGGATAATGGGAGGCAGTGGGAGTGATCTCAGTAATCCTCAGTCACTCTCTCCGCTTTCATCTTCAGGCTTTTTGTCTTTAAACACTTAAAAAAGGAGCCAAGATGATTTTAAACCTGATTATATAAAAGCCAGCGGGAGCAGAAATCCTCATTTCACAAAATATTTCAGCTTATGAACATTATTTATGTTTAGTTTTTAAATGATTCACAAAAAAGTCAGATTTTAAAAAGTATTCACACCCTTTTATTGGTGAGGAAGCTGAAAAATGTTTATTTTATGAATAAAATGTCTGAAAAGTGTGGCAAGCATTTATATTTAACCCCAAACATACCATCCATGGTAAAGCATGGTGGTGGCAGTGTCATGCTGAGGAGAAGATGGGTGGAGCTAAATCCAAGAAGAAAACCTGCAGAGCTAGAAGTTGATTGGCGTAGTCAAAGTCCGGACCAAGTTCAGTTTGGTCTGAGTTCATCTGAAGCTGATTGATCTTATTGATCGACTAACTATTGATTCATAAGCGGCCATTTTGTTTTCTTTTGAATGAAAACTTTAAACCGTCGTTCCATAACATAAAAGGTCAGATTTCTCATAATGCGCTAAATTTAAAAAATGATTATATTTTATATTTTAATTTGTTGCCCACTGACTGAACAGACAAACATTTATTAATTTATTTATTATATATTTATAAAACAAAACAAAACCTAATAGGCTGGAAAATAAAAGATGAAAAGAAAAAGAAAGAAACTTAAGGATTCATGTATGATGGACGTCAGAGATCCTGCAGGTCCAACCGTCTGGGCCGATTCTTCTGGACCCGACCGGAACCAGAACCAGAAGGCAAACCAGTCAGCCAGTCACTATCCCTCCCAGTACTCCCAGTATGGCCTTCCTGCTTCCAGCGACCAGAAACGGAATCCCAGTCTGCCTCTAACTAGAGCTGTGTGTGTGTGTGTGTGTGTGTGTGTGTGTGTGTGTGTGTATCGATCTACTGATGTGTGCGTTCTGTGCGCTTCGACCCGTTTGGATTTAATGAGGATAAATGTAAAACGTAACGATTTGACCTTATTTGCTCACAACAAACAGGAGTCGCCATGGAAACGAGAAGCTGCTGAGTCGCCGCTCGCATCAATCATTTATGGAGATTCATGCTGACAGTGGGCAACATGCAGCAACATGCAGCAACAACAATCAGCAACATGCAGCAACAACAATCAGCAACATGCAGCAACAACAATCAGCAACAAGCAGCAACAACAAGCAGGAACAAGCAGCAGCAACATGGACAGTGTGACCACAAGTTTGTTCACTGAGAAACTCTTATTACGGACAGACGGGTCTATTTGAACCTGGAAAATGAAACATTTTTCACAACTTTTCCAGAAGCAAAGTTTTGCTCTCAGCAGCAGAACATGAGTTGGTCCAGATGAAGAAAGTTCCAGTTGAAATAAATCAACAGTTGCCCGTTTCTCACATGGATGTTTTAAGAATGAGCTGAAACTTTCCTGTCATTAATTTAATATTTATTCTTTTAAACATCAGAGGAATGAAACCTGCAGAGCCTCGTCTCCTCTGGAGATGTTTTACATGCCATCCGTCGCCGCGCTGCCGGCTAAAGATGGAAACTAAATGAAACCTGGAGATGTAGGAATTATTCATTTAGCATGCTGCAGCTGAAGAAAAATGATCGTTGAATCATAACTCTAAACTCGTATTTTTCTTTTTCTCATTCTCAGTATCGGCTGCGCAGACGATCAGAAGCAAAGCGCTGCGTCTGTTTTTATTTTATATATAATGCAGGTAAGAATCAGCGTGTTAATTTGATAACAGCTAAAACCAATGCTAGCATTGTTAGCCAGCAGCTTCTGGCAGCAGGAAGCTGAGGACGGGATCTACCGCAAACCGGATCGACAGCTAATATGACGGACCAGAGCCGGCCCGGCACATATTCCCCTCCCCCACTAGTTGCTAGCCTCTGTCAGCTGGTTGAAAGTTTACAGAAATGTTTCCTTTCAAACTAAAACAGTTTTAAGTCACATTTTAGACCAGTGGAGCGCCGCCTATCGTTGTTCTACGGTACTACAGCCAGATCAGTGAACAGCCTGCTGTTCCTTCACTACTGATAACCCAGATTAATATAATCCTGCCATCAATCCACCAGGAGCAGAACCTCTGATATGAGGAGGCTCCCTTGGTTTCACTCTGGATTTGTTTTAGTCCAAATCATCACAGTTTGATCTCCCTTCGTCTCTCTCCTCCTCCCTCCTCCTCCCTCCATCTCTCTCCTCCTCCCTCCATCTCCCTCCATCTCTCTCCTCCTCCCTCCATCTCCCTCCATCTCTCTCCTCCTCCCTCCGTCTCTCCTCCTCCCTCCGTCTCCCTCCGTCTCCCTCCTCCTCCCTCCGTCTCTCTCCTCCCAGAGGAGCCCTCTGCTGACAGGCGTCTGCTCTGAACGCGTTAGCGCCGAGACCCTCTGATGTCCTGTGGGTTGGTGTGGAACAGGAAGGGGGTGTTTATCACACTTCCTGTCAGATCTGGACAAATGCTGTCAGATATTGTGTGCTTATGGATTAAATCCCTGGACGTTATAAAAGAGGCAGAGCGCCGTTTCTCCTGGTTCAAATGAAAAATCAGGAATATTTTATCCCTGAATGCTAAATAATACCTGGATTATCTGCAGCTTGTTTGGTGAAAGAAACCAGAGGAACAGAGTCGGCCTGACTGCTAACAGCAGATTTAATCACAGAAACATTTATTTCAGATGTAAAAACTACAGTAAAAGCGCTGAGACTGTTTAGTTTCTATAACTTGCTCACAGCTCTCGCCTTGTTGTGTAGGCTAACATGCTAGCTGCTACGTAGCTATCAGTCATTTCTATGCGTTGAGTAATGTTCAGCAGTTTGAATTTAAACCACTGAATAAAAGGAAATGCAGAAATGATGATAGTTTGTCCTGCTGCTTAGAAATGCCAACATGAAGCTAAAGTTAGCTTCCAAATGGTGAAATGTCTAAAAACAGCTAAACAGAGCGCCAGACCACATCTAGCTTGTATAATCTACAACAGATTTGGAGCATCAAAGTATGTAATTTTTTATTTAGAGCAGATTGAAGATGCTGTAGGTAGAGAACAATTTGGTGGAATCGCCCTTTAGCCGTTTCCCGAATCAGGAGCTGCAATAAGAAGCTAACTTTAGCTTCATAATGCTTACCTGATGGAGGTTGCTGCTAACGGTTAGAATCGGGATCAAAACATTTTTCAAACTTATTAAAATGATGTGGTAAGAATATTGAAAGATTTTTTAGTCACTTTAAACATCACTCATTATCTTCCAGTTTGCTTTGACTATTTAATTTTAGCTCTAGCTAATCCAGTAAACAGCAGATCACTAGCGGAGCATGCTAGTTTATTTCTAGAATGTGTAAAGGAAGGATCATAGACGGTTTGTGTTCGTAAATTCAGCCTCCACTTCCTGAGTTGTGTTCATAGATTCACTGTAAGGCCCAGCATGCAAAGCACAAGCGAAAAATTATGTAATTTTTAAATTTTATTTTTATGAATCACAAAACATCTCAACAGAAAATCCCAACATATTTAAGGCGACATTGAACATCGTCCTTCCAGGAAGAGCAGAGGAATACCTGGAAAGAGTCTGATCTCATTTTAATGATTGTTTATTAGGTGGTAACTGAGACGCATCTGCTGCCAACACACACACACACACCATCTGAGAGTGTGTGTGTGTGTGTGTGTGTGTGTGTGTGTTGGATATCCGTGACCAATCGGGACAGAAGCCACAGGCTTTCCAACTGCCGCCCCCCTTGAGACGGAGCGGCTGGTTTGTTCCCCCCGGCTGACAGATTGGTAGTTTATGGGTGTTAACAGATCGGGGGGGTGAGGGGGGGTTACTCCTCATCATCAGTCATCGCCCCAGACCTTCCTCCTCCTCCTCCTCCTGCTGCTGCTGTAGGGAACCAACGGGGAGCGGCTGGCAGACGAAGGTCAACGCCGTGACCCCGCCCCAACAAAGCCGAGAGAGAGAGTGTGTACTTTTAAAGGGGTGAATGACGAGGTCAGAGGTCAACAACATGTTGACCTGGGGTGGAGGCTCCTGTTAGGAGACGAGGAAACGAGTGGATCCCTCTAACGAGCAATCGAACTCGTTAATAACACACAGTGCGACCTTTGACCCCGCTCATGTTGCAGACTGTGGGGATAAACCTTTCCCTGTGATTCTCCTAAATCTCCGTTTGCTGCAGAAGCGTTTAGTCTGAAGCTGGCGGCGGGTCGAGTGGCGAGCGGCGCGAGGACAAAGGAGGCGCGCAGGTGTTGACATTTTCCCAGCAGCGAAGATCAAAGCGGCGAACGGCGAGAGAGAGAAGAGGCTGATGCACACACAGACAACCTGAGCATGTTCTGCTTCCACTGCTCACAACTCGGATGGTTTCTAAGAAAAACTGTCCAAAAAATAATCAAACTAAGAAGAAATCATCACCTGAAAACATGAATAAACTTTAAATATTAAAAATGTTTCCCCACATGACGACTTCACACCTTAGTTACAAAACCAACCTGAAAATATGAAATTATTTGTTAACTTTTGACTGTTTTGGTTCTGTTTCTGTGTTGGATTACAACCAGAACCCGTCTGGCAACATGAAGCAGGATCAAAGATCTCGAAAAGCAACACGTCATGTCTAGATCTAACACTCTGAAGGCCTCACTGAAGGTCAGAGGTCATGACTCAACAAAGAGTTCCAAGACCAGAACCACCGCTGATCCAAACGAACAACAAAACTCAACCTTTGCGATCTTAAGCATTTCTGAGAAAATTTTCAGTAAACCTTACAGCATCTCAGATAAATAACAGACCTCCATCAGGTCAAAGGTCATCCACAGTAATGTTAAGTCTGTTTTCCAGCCTGATAGTTCGGTAGATCCGGTTCTACTGGAACCAGAACATCTGCTCCACCTCCAGCTGCTGTGGTTCTCTGAGTCAAACCAACCTGTTCCCCTCCTGGCCTGTGGGGGCGCTGCACCAAGAACCACTGAAGGAAATGACATAAAAACCTCTGAAGACACTGAGAGCAACTTCCTGCTTCACCAGATGGAAACAAGATGGAGGCGTCAGATTTTAGCGGGTGGAGGATTTCGTGAGCCAGTTCTCCAGCTAGCGCTAGGCTAACACGTTTGTTTTGGTTGCATTTACCCAGAATGCCCTGCTCTGTAGTCCACTTCCTGCTTTTGGAGCGGTCTCCGGTCCGCTTGGTGTTCACATATGCATTCAAACCGAACCAGAGTTCACCTCAACCAAACCCAGACCGATGTTTGAAGGACCAGAGTTAGCTTAGCATTCACACCTCACCAACAGAACCGAACCGGACTTTCTCAGCCAACGGACTGGAGCTGGACTAAAGCGGAGTAAACAGCCCTGGTGGGAATGAACTTTAAAAAACTCCAGGAATTCCCAGACTAAATAAACGAGTCGTTTCCATTTATCTACCAAACCAGAACCCAGTGATGAGACCTGTTGGTTCTGATCCTGCTGGACCAACAGAACGTAGACAAGATGTGGGTTTTTTTGAGTCCAGGAAACAATCTATGATCCAGACTGATCAATCTGGACGGATGGACATTAGTCTATATTCATGGATTAGAAGCAGAAGAAGCAAACCGGGTCTCTGAAGGTTCTGCACCAACCACTAATAACCAACAACAAACAGCCCAAGGCTTCCGGGTTAAATTTAGCCTCCATGTTTAGTCACCAGTGTGTGTGTGCGTGTGTGTGTGTGTGTGTGTGTGTGTGTGTGTGTGTGTGTGTGTGTGGCTGTCACTCAGAGCAACCGGAGCGTAAAGATGGAGGAGGGGTAACGCCTCGGGGAGCGATGAAGAGCCCAGCTCTCCATCCTTCCTGCTGGTTTTCCTCCTAAATCTTCCCTTTCAGAATCTTTTCTTCCATGTTTTATTGAAAAACAGTGAAATCAGACATTTAAATAAAAAACAGACTGTTTTCCCTTCGGTTCATCCCCTGCAGCTGCTTGGAACAGACGGTTTGATTCCAGGTAAACCGGCTGATCTTCAGCTGAATACTAACAGCCACCCTGCAGCAGCCGATCGCAGGTCAACTCCACCACCATCCTGCAGGGGATTGTGGGTAGGCCGGGGCAGCACCAGCTCACAGAAACACTCAGCTGACAACTCTCTCTGGACTAGTTAATGTGTGAGGGTGTGTAGGTGTGTGTGAGTCTTCAGCACCAAACAACCAGACTCAACAGCGTTTCTGTCCAACCAGATCCAGAAGGCAAACCGTCTGATTCCTGCAGAAGCAGCACTGAGGATCATTCAAGATGTTACTGACTGAATCTAGAACATTTTTCTGAGCCTCCTGCTTCTTCACCGTCTTTAAAATTATAAGATGATTTTGCTACTGAAGGTTCGGCTCTTTTAGAACATGACAGAAAGTGATCAGTCAGAAAGTCCAGATACTTTGCTGAGGTCATTTTCACACCTTCATGGTCTCTGAAGGGGCGACCAGCTCTCTCTCTCTCTCTCCCTCTCTCTCTCTCTCTCCCCATGATTTCAGCCCACAGCATGACTCCACCACCTCCTTGATGACTTCACAGCCTGTTGGGACGTGGTGGCCGTCCACCACCAATCCACTACTGCGTCCATCTGGACCATCCAGGGTTGCACATCAGTCATCAGTGAACAAGTCTGTTTGAAAATGAAACTTCATGTCCGGCTGGGCCCACTGGTACCGGTTCTGCTTGTGAGCTCTGGTTAGGGGCCCAATAGTAGGTTCCTGCACCACAAGCCTCTGGAGGATCCTCCACCTTGAGGCTCCAGCAGCTTCTAATCACTGTTTGCTGCTTTAAGGACATTTTAACAGCTGCTCTCTGAATCCCATGAATGTGTCCAACAGAAACTTTCCTCATTCTGTCTTTATCTGTAAAACCATCTTTGTTCTGAATCAGCCATGAATTTCTTCACAGAACGATAAACGCTTCAGTTTTCATTAAATATTTAATGTTTTCATATCTTGTCATACGGCACTAAACTATCTGATGATTTTCATCAGCAGAGATTCTTTCTGTTTCCATATTGATTGAAACCTGTGGCCTGTTTAATAATGTGGAACATCCTTCTGAAGTAGATTTCCTTTAATTGAGCTCAGCAGACAAACTAATCTGAAATTAATTATAGTGATTAAAAGAGCCCTGACACACAATAGCATCTACAACAAAACATTTCATCTTTATGACACTTTAATCTAATTTGCATAATAATTTGGAACACAGTGTAGAAGCAGAAAGCTGCTTCAGTCAGTCACACCTTCCAGGAGGAACAAGAACTGAGAGGTGAATCAGGTCTCAGAACGTTAGCCGTTCCCTCAGTGACTGGACTTTTTTCCTTTATGGTTTTTACTGATGGTGCAGAACGGTACTGAAAACATCCTGTTGGTGTGATGTCAGACCAGCGGTTAGCACTGCTAGCTAGAAAGCTAGCTGCGCTAACCGTAACGCAATTCTTAGTCACACTAATGCTAAACCAACAACATATTTAGTTGAAGCTAGCGCTAAACCATCACCATGCTTAGCTCAAGCTAACGCTAAAGCACTAAACCAACACCATGTTTAGCTCAAGCTAACAAGCGCGACACCAACACCATATTTAGCTCAAGCTAACGCTAAAGCGCTACACCAACACCATATTTAGCTCAAGCTAAAGCTAAAGCGCTACACCTACAGTGTATTTGGGCTGAGTGGATTCCCACCATCTGTCGATGTCTCACCATGTTCTCCAACAGTATATCGCCCCCAACAGGGTTTCAATTGTTACTGCACATTTACCGGTACAGCTTTTGCTTCAGGGAGTGATTCTTTGTTTTGGAGAATAAAAAAAGATCAAATTAATCTTAGAAATGTAAAGATTCTTGTTTACTGCTAAAAAAAAATCACACAAAAAAACTTTAAAAAAAAAAAAAAATTTTCTTGACTGAACCGAACCAAAAATGTACCAACCTGTGATTTCTGTGTCCTGTTAAACCCCATCCTGCTAAAAGGTGAGATTTATTTCTGATTTTCTAACAGAATGATGAGTAAATATGTAAAAATTTCCAGAAATGTTTTGATTGAACCTCCTTTCATCTCCACAGGTAAAGTTTCTCCATCCTGTCAGGGTATCTCCCACTACAAGAGGACTTCCTGTTTCCTGTCCAATCAGAGTCCAGCGTGCAGAGGAACACGCCCTTTAGCTGATCAGTGTGGGTTAATTAAATGAAATCTGTTTAAAAAGGTATTGAGGGAAATGATGATAGGGACTAAATGATGATTACAGAGCCTAGTAATCTAATGAAAGTAGATTTAGCAGATCCTCATTCAGGCCGTGAATCCGACAGGAAACAGACACAACGACCCGGTAATTAATTCACATATTGATTTTTAATAGCAGCTATGATTGAGCAGTGAGAGCAAACAGGATGTGAAATAATCTGCAGGATGTTGAAAAGCGATAATGACGCCATGATGAAGCCTCGGCGTAACGACCGATCTACGGGTCCTGATGAGGGTCAGCGTGGAGGAACGCTCGCCGCTCTGATCGGAAATAACGAGGAAATAATGGAGGCGAATCCCAGAGCGCGTATAAATCCTGAGTGTGATTGAGTCAGCTGCTGAAACCAGACTAAAGTAAAAACACGACTTTCACTCAGTTCATCCATAAATGTCTTTAAGATCTCGCGTCCTCTGAGTTTTCCTCAGGACAATCTGATACATTCAACCATCGGAAAGTTTAACAGCTTCAGTATTTTCTGTACTTAAGTTGCAGACGGTTTGAGCCGGAGCCAGAACCAAATGGGTCAAACGCCTTCCAGCCATCACAAACATGCAGAGATTAAATTAGTGTCTAATCGTTACAAACACATTGAATATGCTGAATATTTTTATGTAAAACACAAAAGACAAAATGAAGCTGGATGTTTTCCTCCGTGAACATGAGGAAGTATTAGTTGGCTCTATAAAGACTGACTCACCTGTTAGGTTTAGAGTCGCTGCACTGACCAATAGGGCGTTAAGGTCACTAGAATGATCGTTGACGCCATTAAAAGCTCCTCAAAAAGTACGCAGCCCATCATGGGTTCGAGTCCCGGCGTCTCATGGCCCGGCCCGCTTTCCTATCGGACCACAACTAAATAGAAAATACCTTCAAAAAACGGCCTGTCAAGATAACCACCAGGGCGGTCAGGGTCACTTATCGGGCCGTTTTAAGAGAACTGACCCCTGAGTACTAATAAGAGAAAAATAAAAAACTGCTCCTATAAACAACAACCTGAGCTGGTAAATAAATAAACAGAGAAATACTTTGTGTCAGAGTGTAATTATTATTATTACCCAACTTATCAGGAGCATCTGACTTCATTGTGAGAACGTGCAGCATTTAAATAAATTCTGAATATTCATTTATGTTCTGA
The DNA here is from genome assembly GCF_001444195.1 of Xiphophorus couchianus. Classification (NCBI taxonomy): domain Eukaryota; kingdom Metazoa; phylum Chordata; class Actinopteri; order Cyprinodontiformes; family Poeciliidae; genus Xiphophorus; species Xiphophorus couchianus. Next base: position 1,337,548 of record NC_040235.1, on the reverse strand, counting down.
ATGAAACCAGAGAAAACGTTCAGTGATGTTGCTGAACTTGGCTGCTTGTTGTGAACCGTAACAGAGGAAATCATTTGCCTCATTTCTTCCCCAGTAGATTTTATTAATGAACCTTTCTCACAAACAAACCAGCTGAGTTTACTCTGCGCTGCGTTTCGCTCTGTGATGTTTGGGTTGGTTCTGGTTCCGGCGCTCCATCAAAGCCCATCAGTCATATTTAGGCCAGGAAGAATCGATTTCCTGCCCTGGATGCTTCAGTAACACAAACCCAGTTATTTGTGTTTGTGTGATGGATCATATTAACCGCAGCGCTGTCAGTGTGTCATTATGTTTGTTCTGTGTGTGTGTGTGTGTGTGTGTGTGTGTGTGTGTGTGTGTGTGTGTGTGTGTGTGTGTGTGCTGTATGTAGGTCAGGAGCTGGCAGGGAAACCTGGGTTTCCTGTGAAGTGGAACCGTCTGGTTCCTGCGTGTTCGGGTCACACTCGCCTGTCGGCCCACCTAGACGCCGGCTCGTTAGCTTAATTAGTGGGATTAATGCAGGGGGGGGAACAGATGGGGCGGTAACCGCGGCAACCTGTCGGCGCCGGCCTCACACCTGCAGAGTCAGCAGAAACAACAGCAGCAGCTGGGAGGACTGGGAGGTTCTGCTGGTCCCACAGTGGACGTTATTTTACTTCTTGAGTTTTTCCACCATATTATCAGTTTTTCAGATGAACCTGTTAGTCAGTAAATAGACTCCTGATTACAGAGAAATGCAATAATAATTCATATTCCAGCAGAATAACTGGATGTAATAAGAGTTCCTCCAGTTTTAGTCCTAAACGGTCCTGAAGCTGAAGCTCGTGTCTCCTTCCTCATCCTCCTCTTCCTCTGCATTTCCTCAGTGGAACAAACTGAGGAAATGTTTCTGAGCTCCAGAAGAACGTTTTCCTCATCGCCATGCGAGAATCCCAGCAAATGCTCATCATGAGCAACACAAACGGGATTTTCTTCCTGCAGAACCTCAGAACCACGTTAACAGAACCGTTCACCGGACCCGGCCGCCCCCAGCTAGCCTGGAACGAGCTGCAGATGTTCCCGTCTCTGTTTATCCATCGTTAATGTCTAAAGGTGGATTTCATTGCTTAATTGGAAGTGACAGCATCAGAACCGCTGAAGGAATCAATATGACAAGAGGAGACGAAGAGGACGGACGTCTCACTGGGACAATGTCTCCAGGAAACTAATCAGAGCCGCTTTATTATTCAACAAACTACACTTAGAACCACAATATTAACCCAAAACATGTGTAAATATGATGTGAATGAAAATAAAGAAACAAATCAACAGCTACTGTCCAAATTTACTGTCTTTGTTTCACCAACAAGCTGCTGCGATTCAACAGGACATTGAATATATTTATGAGAAAAAGTCTTTCATTTTTTTATAAGAATTCAAACATTATGAGCAAAACCAGGAATATTTTTAAAATATCTGTCACATAAAAACTCCAAATAGTAAACAGTAAGGCCATTCAATCATTTTATTTATTCTCTCTCTCTCTCCTCTGAGTCAAACCAGCCTGTTCCCCTCCTGGCCTGGGGGGGCGCTGCATCAAGAACCACTGAAGGAAACAACACAAAAACTGAAGACACTGAGAGCAACTTCCTGCTTCACCAAACGGAAACCCTCAGTTGTTATTAAATGTTGTATTCATCAAATATAATTTAAAAATGTTACTTTCTAATTTAACATCCTGAAATTGGGTCTCTGTCTCTTTAAGAAGCTCCTGCTCTTTCTGAAGCTCCGCCTCCAGCTGGTCATCCCAACATTATTAACCCTTTTTTTAATACATTTAGATTTTTGGCCTTAATTTAGCTCCATATATTTCCTCTCCAGCAGTGAAAACAAACATGTCCGCTCAGACGGACATCAGCAGAACGGGTCGGGATGTTCTGAGTTTGATCTGCAGATGTTGTCGCATCAGAACCAACAGAACCATTAAAGGGAACCAATCAGATTGAACCGTGATCATCAGCTGCCTTTTTTCTCCTCGTTTGAGCCAATCGGAACCGCGGCCCGGTTGGATGAGTTACGGCGCTCGGCCTGGAGCTGACGGCGGTTCAGGGCCGTTTCTCTTCTGCTCCACGTCCCTCCTGACGCTAACGAGAACCACCAGATCCAGCGTGACCGCGGCGCGCGATAAAGCTGACAGCGACTTTAACAATCACTTTCCTCCAGATTTTAACAGAAACACAGACAGAGGAACGGAGGCCAACCTGCAGCTCAACGATCCGGCAACCAGGAAACAATCAAGGGTTTGATTAATGTTCTCCTGGAGCAGTCCGTATTACAGCGGCTCTAAAGAAGCCTCTGGCCGAAGACACTGACGAAGAGAAAGCTCATCATTTTCATGGATCGCAGCAAATGACAGACTGTCCAAATAAGATCACTACCTGCATTTCTATTTACTGTATAACTGCCGAAATTGAAATTACAAAAATAAATCTGCTTAATGGAAATGTCAGTTTAACAAAAAGTCAAGTTTTTTCATTAAAAGGTTTTAGCGCTGAGGTCGGGTTTATTTCAGCTGTTTGAAACAGATGGATTTCCCAGAACTACAACGGAAACAAATATCGAATCGTGAGTCACATGACCAGCAGCCGGATGTTACTACTGGTGGAAACGCCGAAGATGATGACAGGAAGTGGTCAGAAGGAGATGGTTTGGTTTTCTCTCAGTTCATAAAACGTTGTGTGCATTATTCCAATCCAAAACTCTAATATAATATGGCCGACTACAATTTCCCCAAAACGCTGCATACATAGCTGCTCCCAAATAGGCGGAGCTTGTTACACCTGAAAAAGATGCTAACGTGTCGTCTGATTGGCTGACAGACGATGAACACTGGACTATAAATACACCATATAACTGTTTACATCCATTACATTACGTGAACAAGCTTATTGAAATTGTTTTTTTTTTTACATTAGCAGAATATAGATTTTTCAGAAATGGATGAACTTCCAGCACAATATGGAAGTGGTTTCATTTAATTTGCTGGAGGAAAAAAAATAAACGGCATTCAGGCTAAATTTAATGCTAGTTTAGGTTAGCTTTTTGTCTACACTGCAAAAACAAAATCTTAACAAGTATTTTTGTCTAGTTTCTGGTGCAAATATCTTAGTAAACTTAAAATAAGACAAAACCTACTAGCAAGATATAGAGGCTTGTTTTAATTTTGATGAAAACATACTTCTTCCACTGGCAGACTATTTAAATTATCAGACATTTTTCCCACGTTATAAGTAAATTTATCTGCCAATATAACAAGTACTTATTTAAAACAAGCCTCTATATCTTGCTGAAAAGTCACTTTTAAGTTATTTTTCTTATTTCAAGTGTACTAAAATATTTGCATTAGAAATTAGACCAAAACTACTTGGTCAGATTTTGTGTTTTTACAGTGCAGTTGTGAAGGGGAACATTAAACGTTTGCAATTAGCCAGGATGTGGAAGAAGAAGCGAGTGCTGCATGAGTGAGACTCTGACAGCCTTGAACAACCGAAGTGGAAACGATTCGGTTCAGATATTTACATAACTTCCTGTAGCTCCAGTGTTTTTACTGCTGCTGCTTATTCAGTTTAATACAAAACCTATTAAAGCTCATTAATTCAGAGCTTTTTCAGCACAAATACAGTGAAGAGTTCCAGGGTCAGCACAGGATCCACTAATTTCACAGACATTGGTTCAGAGAACCGCAGAAAGAACAAAGCAGTGAGGAAGAGGAGGGGGAAAAGTTCATCCTCTTCCTCCCTCTCTCTCTTTTTCCACCGTCTCCACCTATGTCCCTCGCTCTGCGGCGCAGTCCCGGTGATATATGGCCGCCATCAGCAAAAATAATGGCTCGTCTGCCCGTAATCTTTTATTTCTCTGCAAGGCTGAGGGGGAGGAAGCAGGGAGGGAGGAAACAGGAGCAGGGAGTTGGTAAGCAGAGGTAGAGGAAGATTTTTAGATATGTGGATGATGAGGAGGAAAATGAACCAGGAGGAAGATTTTTTACCTTAAAACTTTGATTAGGAGCAAAACAGATTTCTTAGGATAAACCAGATTTAAGCAGCAGAAAGTCACACACCCTAACTTTTCCAGTTCAAGTAATATTTACCAGAACATGTGTTTGTAATGAAAAATAAGTAGAAATTTGGAAGAGAAAACTTTTTAAAACATGTGAAGAAGAAAAAATTGGAGGATATTTAGTTTGAAGAAACGTTGCAGTAGTTATAATAGTCAGTGATTTATTTTAAACCATTAAACAACTTTTTCTCCCAGTTTTATATGTTCATATGTAACTACAAGAGTTAAATCATGCTACATAAACATGCTAGTTAGCTTAGCACAAAAATACATCTACAACAGGGAGGAGAGCTGCTATTAAAACATCACATTCACGTTTACATGGAAGGAAAAGTCTTTTTTTTTGCACACATTCGACTTTTTCACAGCAGTCTGAACGTCCCAATCCGAAGTTTTCAACCCAACAAAAAAATGGATTTCTATCACTTCCAAGTGGTGCTGGAACAGATACAGATACTTATCTCATTGTTTTCAAACCATCTGCAGCCTGAACAGCCATTTTAAATCATCTGCCGTTGATTTAAGACATGCATCATAATTCTGCACCAGAAGAAGCAAGATGCAGTAAATCTGGACGGAAACGAGGCCAAAGCTAACAGTGCTAAAGCTACTACATTGAGATACAGGAAAGAAAAATGTAAACAAAACTAAAAGGATCATTTAAATTTCTAATCTGTTAATATTTCAGGATTGGAAACTTCCCCAAAAAATCTTTAAGATATTTCTAAGATAGCTAGCCAGCCAACTAGCTAGCTATATTAACTAACATTATATATTAATAACCAGACAGGGTGTTACATTATGAGTAATTTGAATGTAGTTTCAAATCCTTGAAGTTAGCAAGCCATATTAGCATGCTAGTTATTTCATATATCTGGCTTTCGAGACTTTTAACCCGTTGCTTCGTATTTGATTACAAACACAACATCTTAACTCGCCAGGAGAGCTGTGACTGTTTTATTGTTTAAATATGAACATATTCTGTTTTAATTAAATATAAAACTCGCTACAAGAAAAGAGATCCCTGGCCTATTTCAGTATTTTAAATGTAAAAGTATAAAGTGTTTGGCTCAAACACCGGATAGCTAGCCTCACTAGCATTAGCCACTGTTTAACTTCATTTTTTATTAGCTTCTTTCATCTTCTTACAATCTTGTGACCATTTTGTCGTTAGTATCAAACAATATTGGATTTTAGAAAAAGCCTAAAAGTAGCGTAACATGTAGAGCTTCCTATATCTTCCTTTAAACACTCAGCTTTGTGTCACAGCGTACATTCGGTTTTATGGAGCCTCAGTCTCTACATGTAACAGACATATTGAACCTAAATTTGCTGTAGAGGATTCGGTCCATCTATGCTGGCATTTTTCCCATTAGCCTGTGAATTTCACAGATTAAAGACGCGGTGCGGGCGGACCGAGACGCGGCTCTATGGGATTAAGTGTAAAATGTATTGAACAGCTTAAGCAGCAGCAAACAAATCACAGAAAGCTGTGATCCCGCTGAGAAGAAGCTGCTACATTACAAACAGTTTTTACTCTTCCAGCCCTATAAAGCATCTCATGGCCCTTTGTAACCTGCTTTACAGTAAATATTTGATTAAAAGTTTTCATTTTTGGTGCTTTATTGCTAAAGCACTCTAGTTTAAATGAAAAAAGAAAAATGTAATGAAAGAGTGGACTTATTTCAAGTTTTTATCTCAGATGCTGGAATGATAGCAACAAATCTTAGCTTATGTAAGCTAGCATTCAGTAACTAATTAAAGCTTCTAAAAATATAACAAACAGATAAAATATTTATATATTTAATAATGTCGCACGTTTTAAATTATTTAAATGTTTTGTTTGGCTGACCTCCCTTTTCTGATTAAAATTGAAAATCGTGTATGGTCTTACCTTTATTTAATATTCTCTCCATGAATATCCGTCATTCTGTTGTAAAAACAATAACAAAATGTTCTTGTTTCTCATTTTCCAGTTATTTTCAAATATATGGCAGCCAAAGAAAGAGAATAGTTTTGACCAGTTCTGTTCATCTATATTTTTTCCTCCGAATATTTTGGTTCTTTTCAAAGTGTAGAAGAAGAAGAGTCTGTAGAAGAAGAGAACCTGTTGCCTGTTGCTCGTTGTGTTGCTCGTTGTGTTGCTCGTTGCGGACCGGTACTTTCTGCCTCACCCGCTGCATCTCCACGGTACATTTATGACGGATCGGAAAAACTAAATGTGTCACAAACATTCACTGAATATATCCAACACACGGAGGAACGAAAAATGTGTCATTAAACAAGAACATTGGCGCTATAAAGACAGGCACCAATGGGCTTCGTTCAGCTGTGTGATACAGCGCCCCCAGAGGAGACACACAGCACTGCACTGCCTCGCCTTTGTTCATGTATTTCAACAAGTGATGCGTAATTTCCTGTTTGACCATAAAGCTGTTGAAATTACCAACAATGTATAGAAAATTAAAGTGGACAAATCAATTTCAGGGTTAGGTTGTCTGTTGGCATGGCGACTCTTTTGGTCTCATATGAAGTTCTAATGATTAAAACATGTAACTACCAGTTTAATCACTAAACCAAACCAATTTAATTATAAACCATATGACAGGCCTGCCTTCTGGTGGTTTCAGTCCGAAACGCGCTCGGCGGATTTGAAGCCACCGAACTCGTTAACATGGCCTCCTTCGTTAAGGATCTCTCCGCTCGTTAAGCTTCTCCTTCCTAACAAGCGTGTTGGTTGACCTTGGAGTTATCTGTTGGCACGGCGACCTAACGAGCGCGCTCAGAGCGTCCTGTCAGCATATGGAGGCGTCCTGGATGAGGACTGAGGCTCCGCAGGAGGAGATGGACTCGGTCCAGAGGGAGGAGAAGATTCCCCAACAATCCAAACCTTTCCTTCAGAACCCAGGGAACAGTTTTGGTTTTCCCAATGGGAAGCCATCTTGGATTTTAGCAAGAAGTTTCATTATCGTCCGTATAGAGAAGCTGAGTGAAAAATGTCTGTGCATTCGCCGTATGGTGAGCGTCCACACACACACACCCAACACACACACACACACCTACACACACACACACACACTCTCTCAGGGAGGCGAGTATTGGCACCAGCAGCGGTGTTGTGGATAATTTGGTCAGATCTGGCAGAAGCGTTGCCAGCATCGAGAGCCGGGCCTGCAGAGACCAGACAGGAACTAATGACCTTCACACACACGTCTCACATCAACCATATGCTTCAGCAAAGTGTGTGTCTGTGTGTGTGTGTCACATAAATACCAGGCATGGGGAAGAATGTGAGGAGTTGAAACAGAGACGATAGCTGGAGTCTGAATAACGAGCTTTTTCCTGCGCAGATTAAATGGAGCCATGTTTGCTGACAGAGTCAAAGAGGATTAATATCTTTAGATGCCGTTATCGTCCAGTTTTACTCCTCTACCTCGCTATGAACAGAACAACATCTGGGCCGGGACAGATGTTCCAAATAAAACCACTTACTGTACAACGGATCTGGTTTATAATCCGCCGCTGGCACAGTATTGTTGAGTTTCTGGGAATTTCTGTCCATTCAGACTGAATTTAAAGACGCAGATCCGCAGCAGGCATGAAGATTCGCCTCCATCTGCTCTGATCCGTCGCTCCGTCGTCCGGCTAAAGCTCTGAAAGCAGCAGATCCAGTGAACCGCAGAGCCAGACGCTCGTTTTAAAACCCACTGGAAAAATTTGGTGGAATTATAATCCAAATTAAGATCTTTAAACTCTTAACCCACATTTTAAATTCCAGCATGAACGCAGCAGAGAGCAGAGCGGTCAACAGAGACTCAGCAGGACAATTCACTCATTCACGCATTCATTCATTCATTCATTCAGGTTCTCATCTCAAGACGCTTTTCTTATTAGATCAATGCTTTTCAAACTTTTTGAGACTCACCTAACCTTAAATTATTAACACTTCAGCACATAGAAGCTGAAATGAAAACATGAATCTTTTCACTCATTTATTGTTGTTTCATTTGTTCATCTTACTGAGAATGCTGTTGGTTAAAAGTTAAAAATAAAACCATGAACTCGTTGACTGGAGCCGTTCTGAGTTATTTACAGATTAGATTCTAAGTTTTCCATTAATTTCAAACAAATTAAATCAAAAATCTGTTGTGTTTCTGCATTAATAATATTTCAGGCCCATTAATAGTTTGGTATCATAATAAAAGAAAAATAGACTTCAGTTGTTTTGGCAGAAACAAAGATCCTCTTCAGCACCTTTAGATATAAAATGATCCTCCCATTAATCTGCTGTATTTTATTAATTTGGTTGGTTATTATTTGGTAGGAAATCCTTCCTGCCACATGCCATCTCACTGTACAATAAAAGCTAAATCATTGTTCTGCACTAATCAGTCCAATTTCACACAATGCACTGTGGCACACTGCTGTACAGATATTTACATATACATACTGTATCTGCATTGTTTGAATCTTTGCAAGGACTGCTCTAAGCTGCTTTTATATTAACAGCATTTGATATTTTTACAATTTATAGCATTTTATATTTTATTTTTATCTTGTCTACAATTGCTACTCAGTGGTTGTTATTGTGTCTTGTCTCTATGCTGTAACTGCGAAATAATTTCCCTGCTGGGATGAATAAAGTACTTCTATTCTATTCTATTCTATTCTATTATTAATAAATAAAAATAATGTGTAAGCAGAGCATTATAAGCTAGCAAAATCATAAAAACCAAAGAACAGTTCTCACCAACTGAACCGTTCAAAAGAATCGCATCCCTCATGAACAGTTCATTGATTCTCTCAGCAGGTCTGACTTGTAGAGTTTTTGACCTGGTTTTAAGATTTAACTCTTTGCTTCATATTTTATTATAAATGCAACAAGTTAACCTGCCAGACCAGCTGTGATGGTTTTACTATTAACACCTTTTATTGTTTAAATTAAACAGATTTTAGTTTTAATGTTTTGCTACAATAAAATCATTTCCTGTCTTAAAGAGAAGCTGCTCCTGTATTTATTTCCTTGCTCTGTTAGGACTGCAAAACCACCAACAGAACATAAAACATTATAAATTTCTAATGCTTAAACTACTAAAGACGAGGAATGTGGCCAGAGGAAGTTCAGAATCAGTAAATATGAATGTGGGCTAATATGTAGCCGCTCTCGATCAGCTGCTGCGTCTGGAAGTTGGCCTGAAGCTCCACTCAGCCTGACTCTCAGTTCTCTTTGAAATCAGAAAAATAGCTTGAACCCAAAGCACGACGCTCCTGAATGTGAGTAGAAACAGCTTAGCTGGTGAAGAAAGCTTTCTGCTACTGTAGGAACCACAGAGACGCGTTTTGGAAGAACAGAGTTTGTCTGCGTTTACAGGCGGATCAGATCAGAGTTTATCAAAACGTAACTCATTGAAATGCTAAAGATTTTCCAACAGGACGCTCAGACGCTCGCTGGCAGAATGATACATTAATCAGGAGTATCTCTGAGCTGATCAGCTTATTACCCAGCTGAAAGTGAAACTACAGCTTGGCAGGACGTGTGTGTGAGTGTGTGTGTGTTTATGTTCTGTGTTTTGGAGATGCCCCCCGCCTTGGTGTGATCAATACATCTTGTCAGGCAGTGGTTGATAGATTATTGATTGTAATCAGCCTGTCCTGTGTGTGCAGACAGCCTTTAATTCTTCTGCCAATCCGCCTCGGCGCTCATCTCTCATAGACACACAATTACCTCAAAGAACAGATTAAAACTTGGTTTTTAGTTCTGAATGTAGCGTTTTGTGTATGATTATAGATTTACAGCAGCAGTAGTGTTGACGTGATTAAAGCTCAGCAGCTGCACTTCAGTCTGAGACGCTTCACAAATCAAACATGAAGTCCATTCACTTAATCCTGCAGGGCCTGAACCAGTCGATGGGTGAGAGGTGGGTCCAGTCTGGACCGGTCAGCGATCCATCACAGGACAACAGAGACACTCAGGACGCCCGTCCACAGACATCCACACCTCAGGGGGATTCGCACTCTGGCCAAAGTAAAGGCCAGATTCAACCCATAACCTTCTGTTGCTAGGGAACAGAACCAACAACTGGGTCTACTGAGGTCAGACAGGATGTTTGTCCATGCTATTGCTAATGTTAGCAGGTTAATACCAAAGGCAAAACAATGTTACTATGCTAATATTAGCGCTAATATGAGCAGAGCTAGTTATTGTTAATACTCTAATATGACTGCTAACATGTTAACACTAACATCCATAGAATATTACTGTCCAATGTCAGTAATATGCTAATGTTAATATGCTAACAAGACAATACCAATACCAATCTTCATAGCTGGTTGGTAATATGCTAATGTTACTGCTAACATGTTTAATACCATAGTTAGTCCACAGTTAGTCAGTAATACACTGTTAGCACTAACATGCTAACATCAATGCCCTTAGCTGGTTGGTAATATGCTAATGTTACTGCTAACATATTTAAATCCAACATTTACAGCTAGTTAGTAGGATGCTGTTAGCACTAACATGTTAGCACTAATGTCCACAGCTAGTCATTGATAGTATGTTGTCATCATGGAGATGTTAACATCAGTGTCCAAAGCTAATCTTTAATATGCTAACGGTTACATCACTATGTTAACTCTACCAGATTACTGGTAACCTGCAAATTGTTGTTTAGCTATTTTCTATAGTTATTTATTACTGGTTTGCTAATGCTAGCAATAAAACCTCAGTACTACCAGGCTCAGTACTGTTAGCATGCTAACATCCGAAGCTAACTGCGAAATTCAAAATTTGTGAAAACAGTACAGCAATTCCTAAAGTATAAACCATAAATCCTCTTTTGTCGAGTTTAAACAATGAATATGTCAAATATTGCAACAAGTGAGTCACATGGGTAAATATAATAACTATGATTTAGATTAACATCATAGAATCTCGAGACCCTAAAGTCGTCGGTTAGCATCGTGATGCTAAAGTTAAGCATGTCGCAGTGAAGCACGGAGGTGGCGGGTTGGTGATCTGGGCCTGAGTACCTTCCAGTTCCTGGGCAGGAAGTGAACTGGTCCGTCTACCAGCCGACTGTAGAAATGTGAGGCCATCTGTCCGCCAGCTGAAGCTCGGACCGAACTGGGTCACCAACTGAACGACAACAAACCGCCGCCGCAGAAAATCTGCAACTCTAAACCTTCGAAATGGATTCAAATCCTTAAAGCACCACAAAGTCTTTTCATACAATCTTCCTCTGTCTTTGAGTCATTCTTCACTCTAAAGAATCATGCATGTTTATGAGATCTCATCTGAAATACTCGGATATATCCCCTGAGACACGAAAAATCCTTAAACCCCCCCGATGTAATTCCTTCTGATGTAAGTAGGAGGCTATAAGCATAAATCTGCCGGACGGGCTGGCATCGAAACCATCAGACACGCACATCAGAAATGATTGTTGAACTCCGCTGGAGCAAACACAGAATAATAAATAAAAAAATAAAAAGCTGATGTATTCATGGACAGCCAGCGGAGGAGGGGTTCCTTCACCTCGCCGGCCTTTAATAGACAGGCTGGTTTAATTCTTAGTCTCTCCAGAATCCATTAAAGTCAGTGTGGGATATCCATTACCATCTCATCAACAGTCTGCATTTACATAAACACGCATAATTACACAGCGCAGCAGAGTGGAATCAGAAGCTCTGATTATAGACGCGCTCTGTTTATTTATTTATTTACAGCTTCTTCGTCCAATCAGACGGCACTTTAAGGCTGGAGCTGATGACTGAGGCAGCGTCGAACCCCCAACACACACACACACACATCTGGTTTCATCCTCCTCTCTCCTCACCTCTCTGGATATTCAATCTTCATTCGATGCTGCCAGTGATGTGTGGAGAGCCCGAATGAGCTACAGGACGAGTGCGAACATGCGCCTGTGTGTCCTGAATATCAATGGCCCCCGCCCCGCCCCCGGCTCCGCTTCCATTTAAACCGACCAGCGCCGCATCAGGCAGCAGACTGGGATCTCCTTTAATCTGACACTAAATTCTCATTTCAGCGCGGAGCCGGCCGTAACGCTTCGAGAAAAGGAAGAGCCGACAGAAACAGAACGGAAAGAATCATCTTATTCAGTTCAACTGAAAAACTCTGTATGAAACTGAATGTTAGACATTGAAGGACCTCCAGTAGCAGTCTGTCTTACAAGCAATCTGAGAAAGCCTCTGACTGAAGACTGTTGGTGTATTACAGTCTCATGCTAACATGCTAACAGCTCAACATCCACAGTAACATGCCTGGATGTTAGCTAGCTCTGCTAATCCACCTCCTTTGCTTTTGCTGCTCCTCTTTAAACCTCCACCTGATTGAAAGTCTGATTAGAAAGAAGATGATCAGGACCTGATCCTGACGGTTTGAACCTCCTCCTGACTCACTCTGCCTCCTGTTCAGCTCCTCTGGGATTCGGGGTCAAAGTTCAGGTGTTATTTAAAGCTTTTCAGAAGATAATCAGCTGCTCCCAGTTGTAAAAACAATTCATTGTTCCCACGATTGTGAATAATATTAACAGTATCCAGAACCAGAAGGAATAATTTTACAAACAGCAACGATTCAACCAGAAAAATTATAAATGAAAGAAAAAGAACCAGTTTCTCCAACATGCTACCACCAGGTGGGGGCGCTATTCTGGGATATTTATGGATGGACGTGTAAATACATGTAAGCAGGGTAGATAATAAAAAATAAAATTTACTGACGCTGATCATTCAGAAAAGCTTCACCTTCAACAGAAACTTACAGAACTGAAAGTTTTCCTTTGTTACATTTAAAGGATGTTTTCCACCTGATGGTCCAATAGACCCGGTTCTACTGGAACCAGTACTCCATCATCTGCTCCACCCCCTCCTGGCCTGTGGGGGCGCTGCACCAAGAACCACTGAAGGAAACGACACAAAAACCTCTGAAGACACTGAGAGCAACTTCCTTCTTCACCAGATGGAAACAAGATGGAGGCGTCAGATTTTAGCCATTTCTCCTGCTAACGCTAGGCTAGAATGTTAGCTTTGGTTGTATTTACCCAGAATGCCCTGCGCTGTAGTCCACTTCCTGCTTTTGGTGCGGTCTCTGGGCCACTTGGTGCTCACATATGGATTCAGACTGAACCAGAGTTCACTTCACCCGAACCCAGACTGAGGTTTGGAGAACCAGAGGTCAGAGGTCGATTATTATTCACACCTCACCAACCGAACCGGACTTTTTAAACAAACGGACTGGAGTTGAACTAAAGCGGACTGAACAGGATTGGTGGGAATGTATGTTAAATATACATCAATATTTCTCAAAGTAAGTAGCTGCTTCCATAAACTCTGTCATAACCTTTCATCATGTTTCCATCATAGCTAGTAAAATCATTTACAGAATCATTTCTCTCAATCTGACATTTTGCAAACAGAAATCATTTTGTTGGTCAAAATATAGAAAACTTGCTCTGATTTGATGTCAGACGGTAAATGTAGGGGGTGTATGTAAATATCTGGCTTCATCTCCGTATATAAAATGAGATTAATCATATTTTGATCGGATTTAATCAGTAAGTTTATGGTCCAATCCAGGCCAGGTGAAGTGCTTCAGTAAGTGCATCTCACGCTGCCCCTGTCATGAGACTCGCTCTGGTCCAGACTTGGACTAGACCTTTAGATCTGGTCGGTTCCGGTCCAGTTCTGGAGGTTCTGAGCGGGGACGTCCTGACTCTCCTGATGCATATTAGCATAAACAGCAGCAGCAGCAGCAGAATGGCTGCCACCCTCTGCAGCTGCATTAGCATCTCCTGTCCGGCGTCCTTCAGAGGAGACGTTATTTACAGCAGCTCTGCTGCAGATTTATTATTCTGGACCGGTTCTGTCCTCCATCACGCCGCCGTCAACGTTTGTCTCCAGTCCCTCCTTAACAAAACGTTCCCATAAACTGGGTCTGATTTCAGCAACACAGTTTGTTCTGCCAGTTTGCATCTTAAAGAGAAAATAATAAAAGAAAAGCCGAGGATATTTCTGGTGAATTCAGTTTTATTTTCTCATCATTCAGATTGATCGAGTTCATAAATTAATACCTACTCATAACTTTAAGCCGGGTTTATTCAGCTGTGAGAGTATTTTATCTCAGGTGGGTTATATTTATCAGTCATGTCGGCTCCGGCTGACAGTTTCTGGCATCTCAGCTTCATAAGCAGCTTTCTGTGCCGACTAAACAGACGCCAAGTTGGCTTCGCACAGGAAGCCAGGAATGAGGCAACAAGCAGGAAAACACAGGAGACTACACTTTCATAAGAAATCACTGGGATTTTTTAAAATGAGATGCTTCTTTATTCACATATTTCACCATATCTATCATTAAATTCCTCATTTCTTTATACTTTGGAGAAAAAGAACAGTTGGATGACAAGTTTGAGTGAAACCAGAGATAAAGGAAGTGATCTGGATAAAGATTCAGCAGAAATCAGATTCTGACACTTAAATCGTCTTTCTGGTGTAAATATTCAGTCCAGAGCTGGAAAGAGAAAAAACGCCATGAAAACACAACCGACAGCTGCAGCTCAATGAACAGAACAGAGCTAGCTAATGGGTGCTAGCCGCCGAGCTAGCTAATGGGTGCTAGACGCAGAGCTAATGGGTGCTAGACGCAGAGCTAGTTAATGGGTGCTAGCCACAGAGCTAGCTAATGGGTGCTAGCCGCCGAGCTAGCTAATGGGTGCTAGACGCAGAGCTAATGGGTGCTAGACGCAGAGCTAGTTAATGGGTGCTAGCCACAGAGCTAGCTAATGGGTGCTAGCCGCCGAGCTAGCTAATGGGTGCTAGACGCAGAGCTAATGGGTGCTGGTCATATGGCTAACTGTTCGCTCGTTCTCTAAAAAACATCTGACGCTAAGCTAACCACTATGCTAAGCTACTTTGTTCATTGGAATCTCCCAGATTCTTCAGAATGATAAATTGCCTCCTGATAATCTGAATATTGTTTGATTATCCATTTTACTGTTTGTGTTGGACACAAATCCTGTGGGATAAACTGAATATTTACTGATAATTGATCATTTTAATCAAACAATCTGTGTTTACAACATGAGCTACACAGAATAACCACAACCTGCTAAAATGTCCCGAATTCTCAATAGCTAAAAGCTAGATGCTAATGCTAATAGTACATTAGATCCAATACTGCAATGATTGATCAATTGATTAAAAATCAATTATCTACATGTTTATTGATTTCTAATCCAACAAATTACTTTTTCAAAAATAATGCTCATCTTCACTTCTGCTTTGCATTAACTTGAAACATTTAATCCTAGATATTTATATCAGACTCTGATGTGACTGCAGATCATGTTCTGATTATTTCATGCTCTATAATTGAGTGTTGCTGTGTGAGGAATAAAAACAATCTCATGGTTAGTCGAGTTATTTCATAATTATTTCATTTTGTAAATAAACTCTTGTATATTTTAGAGCAATTATCTGTTAATTTCATGCAGTTCCAAAAACAACAGTGCTGAACTTCATATATTATTTAATTTTAATAACTAAGACTTATCAGACTGAGCTATTTGGTTATTTTCCTGACAATCAGACTTGGTAATGTTGGCCTAAATGATTAGTTTTGTTAAAAAACAATTATTTACAGCTAAAATCAGACTTTTTGTTGCATAATGACCCAGATGGACTATTGGTTGCAACTTTGAGACTTTCTCTGCCAGCAGGAGATCCTAAATCGTTGCCATTCACTCCTCAGACGGGCTGTAATCGCAGCTGCTGGACGTGTAGATCTGAGGTTAAATCAAGTCAGAACGCAGCGGGAAGTTGTTATAAAGCTGTAAATAATTCAGCTCGGCCAGCAACGGCGCTCCGTTACAGGAAGGATGAAAGGAGAAGAAACAGGAGGTAATCCCTGGGGAGAACTTACGCTCATTAGGGTAGAAACTTAATCCCAGTTGTTCTGTCTGATCAGGAATGCAGCCTTAAGCAGAGATCTGAGGCAGGAGGAGGAGAACAGGAGGCTCCTCGTGTAGCGGAAGGTTACCTGCTGACGTCTAAACAGGAGCACACAGTGAAACAAACCAACCAATAAACGATTCAACAGGAACACAACCGGAAAACAACCAACGATTCAGCAGGAACACAACCAGAAAACAACCAACGATTCAACAGGAACACAACCGGAAAACAACCAACGATTCAGCAGGAACACAACCAGAAAACAACCAACGATTCAACAGGAACACAACCGGAAAACAACCAACGATTCAACAAGAACACAACCGGAAAACAACCAACGATTCAACAGGAACACAACCAGAAAACACACAACCAGAAAACACATAACTGGAAAACATCCGGAAAACAACCAACGATTCAGCAGGAACACAACCAGAAAACAACCAACGATTCAGCAGGAACACAACCAGAAAACAACCAACGATTCAGCAGGAACACAACCAGAAAACAACCAACGATTCAGCAGGAACACAACCAGAAAACAACCAACGATTCAGCAGGAACACAACCAACGATTCAGCAGGAACACAACCAGAAAACAACCAACGATTCAGCAGGAACACAACCAGAAAACAACCAACGATTCAACAGGAACACAACCAGAAAACAACCAACGATTCAGCAGGAACACAACCAGAAAACAACCAACGATTCAACAGGAACACAACCAGAAAACAACCAACGATTCAACAGGAACACAACCAGAAAACACACAACCAGAAAACACATAACTGGAAAACATCCGGAAAACAACCAACGATTCAGCAGGAACACAACCAGAAAACAACCAACGATTCAGCAGGAACACAACCGGAAAACAACCAACGATTCAGCAGGAACACAACCGGAAAACAACCAACGATTCAACAGGAACACAACCAGAAAACAACCAACGATTCAGCAGGAACACAACCAGAAAACAACCAACGATTCAGCAGGAACACAACCAGAAAACAACCAACGATTCAACAGGAACACAACCGGAAAACAACCAACGATTCAGCAGGAACACAACCGGAAAACAACCAACGATTCAGCAGGAACACAACCGGAAAACAACCAACGATTCAGCAGGAACACAACCGGAAAACAACCAACGATTCAGCAGGAACACAACCGGAAAACAACCAACGATTCAACAGGAACACAACCAGAAAACAACCAACGATTCAACAGGAACACAACCGGAAAACAACCAACGATTCAGCAGGAACACAACCAGAAAACAACCAACGATTCAACAGGAACACAACCAGAAAACAACCAACGATTCAACAGGAACACAACCGGAAAACAACCAACGATTCAACAAGAACACAACCGGAAAACAACCAACGATTCAACAGGAACACAACCAGAAAACACACAACCAGAAAACACATAACTGGAAAACATCCGGAAAACAACCAACGATTCAGCAGGAACACAACCAGAAAACAACCAACGATTCAGCAGGAACACAACCAGAAAACAACCAACGATTCAGCAGGAACACAACCAGAAAACAACCAACGATTCAGCAGGAACACAACCAACGATTCAGCAGGAACACAACCAGAAAACAACCAACGATTCAGCAGGAACACAACCAACGATTCAGCAGGAACACAACCAGAAAACAACCAACGATTCAGCAGGAACACAACCAGAAAACAACCAACGATTCAACAGGAACACAACCAGAAAACAACCAACGATTCAGCAGGAACACAACCAGAAAACAACCAACGATTCAGCAGGAACACAACCAGAAAACAACCAACGATTCAACAGGAACACAACCAGAAAACAACCAACGATTCAACAGGAACACAACCAGAAAACACACAACCAGAAAACACATAACTGGAAAACATCCGGAAAACAACCAACGATTCAGCAGGAACACAACCAGAAAACAACCAACGATTCAGCAGGAACACAACCGGAAAACAACCAACGATTCAGCAGGAACACAACCGGAAAACAACCAACGATTCAACAGGAACACAACCAGAAAACAACCAACGATTCAGCAGGAACACAACCAGAAAACAACCAACGATTCAGCAGGAACACAACCAGAAAACAACCAACGATTCAACAGGAACACAACCGGAAAACAACCAACGATTCAGCAGGAACACAACCGGAAAACAACCAACGATTCAGCAGGAACACAACCGGAAAACAACCAACGATTCAGCAGGAACACAACCGGAAAACAACCAACGATTCAACAGGAACACAACCGGAAAACAACCAACGATTCAGCAGGAACACAACCAACGATTCAGCAGGAACACAACCAGAAAACAACCAACGATTCAGCAGGAACACAACCAGAAAACAACCAACGATTCAACAGAAACACAACCAGAAAACAACCAACGATTCAACAGGAACACAACCGGAAAACAACCAACGATTCAGCAGGAACACAACCAGAAAACAACCAACGATTCAACAGGAACACAACCAGAAAACAACCAACGATTCAACAGGAACACAACCAGAAAACAACCAACGATTCAACAGGAACACAACCGGAAAACAACCAACGATTCAGCAGGAACACAACCAGAAAACAACCAACGATTCAACAGGAACACAACCGGAAAACAACCAACGATTCAACAAGAACACAACCGGAAAACAACCAACGATTCAACAGGAACACAACCAGAAAACACACAACCAGAAAACACATAACTGGAAAACATCCGGAAAACAACCAACGATTCAACAGGAACACAACCGGAAAACAACCAACAATTCAACAGGAACACAACCGGAAAACAACCAACGATTCAGCAGGAACACAACCAACGATTCAGCAGGAACACAACCAGAAAACAACCAACGATTCAACAGGAACACAACCAGAAAACAACCAACGATTCAACAGGAACACAACCAGAAAACAACCAACGATTCAACAGGAACACAACCAGAAAACAACCAACAATTCAGCAGGAACACAACCAGAAAACAACCAACGATTCAACAGGAACACAACCAGAAAACAACCAACGATTCAGCAGGAACACAACCAGAAAACAACCAACGATTCAGCAGGAACACAACCAACGATTCAGCAGGAACACAACCAGAAAACAACCAACGATTCAGCAGGAACACAACCAACGATTCAGCAGGAACACAACCAGAAAACAACCAACGATTCAACAGGAACACAACCAGAAAACAACCAACGATTCAACAGGAACACAACCAGAAAACAACCAACAATTCAGCAGGAACACAACCAGAAAACAACCAACGATTCAACAGGAACACAACCAGAAAACAACCAACGATTCAGCAGGAACACAACCGGAAAACAACCAACGATTCAACAGGAACACAACCAGAAAACAACCAACGATTCAACAGGAACACAACCAGAAAACAACCAACGATTCAGCAGGAACACAACCAACGATTCAGCAGGAACACAACCAACGATTCAGCAGGAACACAACCAGAAAACAACCAACAATTCAGCAGGAACACAACCAGAAAACACACAACCAGAAAACAACCAACGATTCAACAGGAACACAACCGGAAAACAACCAACGATTCAGCAGGAACACATCAGGACCCATGTTGGGCCGTTGGTTGGCCTCCTGATGTTCCTTCATTTCTGCCCAATGGGAGTAAAACTCGTCACCCACCTGGTTTTGTTTACAAATTACAGTCCGTTTGAAAAAAAAAGCACAAATGACAAAAATAAAATCTGGTTTTGGTCCAAAACAAAGAACTTTTCTGGTGTGAACACACAGTAAGACTCGAGTCTCAGACCAAGAGTCCAAGTTAAATCTAAAGCGTTTTGTTTCTATAACTGAAGTCTCTGACCTGAGGATGGAAAGAAGCCCAGACACGTCTCCCTCTCTGACAGACATGTTGAACCTTGACCTCATGTCAGGTTGTGAGGAGCTGATGTCAGATCTAATGTCTGAGCAAGACGACTCAGAAAGAGACATCAGGTCAATACTGAAAGAAAAAACATTTTCTACTGAACAACTGAGCTGAATCTTAGAACTTTGACCCAATAAACTTCATTTCCATCTAGTTTTCATCAAACTGTTGGGTTTCAACAGTTTCTGGTTCATGAAAACATTAATAGAGTCATTAATAAAGGTAAGCAGGCCAGTTTAGCTCAAAGTTTAGTTATGTAATGACGGCAGCAGCCTGTAGGGGGCAGTAGCAGTGCTGTTGACCCTGGATCCTGCTGGTCACTACAAACAGACTGACTCTGTCCTGCAGTGACTGTGGGCGGATTGAAGAACACGTTCTGCCTCTGACCGGCAGCGTTTCCCTGAGCCGCTCCGTGAGGAAGAGTAATTGGTCGCTGTGATACTTCCTGCGGCTCAGAAAAGATGGCCGCCCATCCTGCAGCAGTTCATTAAACGCCTTTTGTTGGGAAGAAAGTGAAAGGATGAAGAGAACAAAGGAGAAGAAGAACACCTGATACCCACACAGCACTCAATCTGAGACCCATATGGATTAGCCACTGCGCGTGGGTGTGTGTGTGAGGTGTGTGTGTGTGGGGGGGCATGTGTGTGTGTGTGTCTTAATTAAAGTCCATAGAAATCCTAAAAAGGCCTGAATCAGTTCTTGTCTCTGATTTTTTACCCCGTAACGAGTTTAACTCTGCAGAGATGAATCACAGCAGAGGAACTACGAGGCGTTTATGCTGATAAAACGAATTTAAAACTGTTTGTTTTTCTCTTAATATTGTTTTCTGTCGTCTCGCTACAGGATCAGTAGATAAAACCAACAGAACCAGAGCCGCGGGCCTCTCTGCTCCACAGCAGCTCCGTTTAACAGGCCGGTTCTGATGCAACGTCTTAATCTTTTCACTGATTAACCAGAAGAAATTATGACTAATTATCCCCCAGACTCGTTTAGTCTGAGTTCATGGAGTCTCTGAATCAGTGATGTGCAAACCTTTGTGTCACTGAGGCCAAAAATCTTCAAAAATATGATTTATTTTCAACTGAAATCATAAAACATTAGAGAAGAAATGTTCCTCAATTCCACCTTCTGACTCAAACAACACAATTTACTAGAAAAAAAAGATTTTAATTATTTCCTGATATTTTTAACTTCGTTAAGAATTTCCAGCCATGCAGTTCTGCCCCTCCCCCATCTGTTTCTGTGCAAAACCTGCTGACCTGATTCAGGAACCTAAAGTGTAACTAAACCCCAAATCAACTTTCGTTGGCAGATAAACCGTCAGAATTTGTGCTATCTTTGTGTTTCTCTGCAAATTTAGACATTTCTGTGTAAATTTGTTTAATTCTGCAATATTTTATCCTCAAACCATCTCAGTGCTGCCCTCTTTGGGTTGAGCGGTGGTACTGCAGGTGCATTTTCCTAGTGATTCTTAAGTAACTCAGCCCTGGTTTGGGTTATAAACCCATCTCAGCCAGACACACGCCCCCTAGTGGCGAGTCAGGAGATGGAACAGGAAGCGTGGCTCATCTCCACACCTGGCCACGCCCCTCGGTGTCTCCTGGCTCCGCCCCCTTCGGTAGAACGTCTCTAAATTTGTCCTGGGGGCGGGGCTTGTTACACTTTACATTTAACCTGGAAAATATCCAGATTAAATTGACCATTTCTGGTGTTTTTCATTACAAATTTCTGACTTCAGAAATGAGATAACTTTTGCAGCAGTTTGGACATCATTACGTTTTGTTCTTGCAGTGGTACAACTTCAACATTACAGACCATCTATGTGTTATTTTTGTAAAGAGTTTTCAGATTTTCTCCTCAGTGTCCATAAAGTTTCAAATGGTCCCAATAATTCATCACAGAAACCAATAAAACAACTAAAAAGGGAATTCTGACTAAATCTGTTTATTATGAGCAGAGCTGAGGAGAGTTTAGTTAAACTCCAGGATGAAACAATAGGTATTGTGTGTGTGTGTGTGTGTTGCGGGTCCAGATGGTGGTTCTGATCCTCCAGAGGATTCACTGGGCTTGGCAGGCTCAGCCTGGCCACAAATCTGCTGCCCTGCTGGGTCTTTGTGAGTCCGGAGGGCCCCCTGCGGCCCTGGAAGTCCCCCAAAGCAAACGCAGACGGGCCAAAAACTCGCAGCGTGTAAAACCTGGACGTGTGGAAAGCTTTTCTTCTGCCTCTCAGGCGCCGCAGATCCGCTCAGCTCGTCTTCCAGCCAAAAAGCTTGAGATTAATCTAGAAGATCAAGTTTATCTGTCTCTGGATTCACTGAAACTTTAAAACACTTTTACATTTTTACATCAGGACTTCATTTATGTCAAAGTTCCTCCAGGATTTCAGGATTATTTTTCTTATTTTATTTTTATTTTGTGGCGCTAATTTAGAAATATTGACCAGGAATTTGTTGATGTTTTTGTTCATTAAACTTCTTCCAAAAGCTTCGTGTTATAACAGTATTAGTGCCAGGCTATGATTAAAGTAATAACATTATTACAATGTGTTAAATGATGATGTAATTACTTATTTGTAAAATGGCAAAATTTCACTATTTAACAGTTTAATTTTTATTTTTAATTAAACAGTTATAATCTTTCTACTTCATCCTCCGAATATCACAACTTTTTTTGCAATACTAAAACTTTATTCTCATATTATTACAACATTTTTAAGTTATTCTTGTAATAACATAAAAACTTATTACTTTTCCTTGTATTATCATGTTGTAGTAAAACAACTTTTTAATGTTTTGCAATATTTTTCCAACTTTATTCTTGTAATATTATGAGTTTGTTCTCATTTTATTACGATTTTATTGTTATAATTAGAGTTTTTTTCTTAGCCTTTTCCTAATACTCCATCATAGCATATAGAAGAAAAAAGATTTTCAAAAAAGTCAACAAAAATATATTAATTAGATTTTTGTTTCTCGCCACATTGATATGAAACACTGCCACCTGGAGGTGGGAGTCAGCATCACTTAAACACGTTAAACGTTTATTTTTTTACCATTTTAGCTGGAAATGTGCAATAAACTCATATTTAAGTACAGATTCCCTGCAGTTCTTAGCGGGAAAAAGTGCAGGGAATCTTTTGATTTTGTGTAAATTTAACTTAAACTTAATCCACGATAATCCTCTAAAACAAACCTGTAATCCATAAATCGAGTCCGCCGCTTTAAGAGCAGCTTTGGTCCCCAGAAAGTTAACAAATAAACCAGAAAGGTCCTCATTCTGTAATATAAACACACACACACACACACACACACACACACACACACACACACACACACCCTCTCTGCACTTTCTTATTCAGACCGACTAATTAAATTATAATTTATAGCAGATTAAAGTCTTACAGGGGTTCAACACGCTTTAAGGACATTTTGGAGAACCGTCACCCCGCCCCTATTGTTCGAACACACACAAGTGCAGTCAGCATATAATCCCACTCACACACTCCGCTGTTAATCCTTCACACACACACACGGCGGCGGCGGCGTTGGGGCGACCAGGAGCCGCTCTGAAAGCTGCAGGGCCGTTTTCCATCTGACGGCTGAATATAATAACTTTATTGTTTGTTTTCAGAGGTTTGTAAAAACTCTGATTCGTCTAAACGCCAAACAATCCTCATAAATAACAAAAACAGCCACATTCTGAGGAAATATTACACACGTCGCTCAGTTTGGCTGCTTTGTGTTAGCAGAACAATAAACGCTTATCGGGAAATCTCTGCATGCAGCGAGAACATAACCAACGTTTCTGCAATAAATCTGGGTTTTATCCAAAACACAGAGAAACCTCCAGAAAACCTCCGATGGAAAAACTCTGGTTTTCATTTTCCACTCTCCATCTGAGGTCTGCGGTTGCTAGGAGACCAAAACATAAAGAAATTAACACTTTTTAATTATTCACCAATATTAGAGCATTTTTTCCTAGATGGTTAATATTTGATCATTTTCATGTAGAACTACACAAAATAAAACCCAAGGAAGGTTTATTAAAAATTAAAATCTCTTATTAGCTTCATTAGTTCAGTCCAAACCATTCTGTACAATTATTTTAGCTTTCTCTATTTTTATTGATTAATAATTGATCAATAATCCTGAGGCAACAGTAAACTGTAAAGTCCTTCAGCTGGAGAGGGAGAGGTTTGATTAACGCAGCGCTGCCCCTCCCCCACCTGTTGCTGCTGCAAACAATAGTTTATAAACCACAGATTTGGAGCGATTGATGTTTTTTTTACGGTTTGTTGTTATTGTCTGAGTTTTGTGTTTCTGTTTGGTTTTGGTCCCGATGGAAGTCAGTGACGGTTCTTTAGGGATCGTTCTTCCTGTTTCTGGTGATTTAAAATTTAACACGATTAAAACAAAAACGTTACAATCGGATCAAACAGCTGATGTGATGAAAATGAGAGGAAAAGGTCCAGAGCACCGTAGAGCAGTGGTCCCCAACCACCGGGCCGCGGACCGGTACCGGGCCGCGCAAGAAATAATGAACTACTTCCAGATGTTTTATTTTGAAAATCCTAAACCGGATTTTACCGGTTACGTCTTGCGCGTCAACATTGAGCCGACTTGCAGCAGAATGAGTAAGAAAACATCGGAGTGCTGCGGCGCATTCTGGATTAAAAACATCAAAATATTAGAAAATATTTTATGCTCGGTTCTCTAATCCAGAAAACTTTAATGTTTCAGTTGTTCATTTTATCTAAAAGTTTTAACTATTTTACTCAATTTTAGTTGAGTAACATTTTCAATAGTATTTTTTTCTGGTAAATTATTGAATAAATAGAAATATGAGCTGAAGATATTTATAGTTTTTAATCTGTTGTTCATCCATCAGATTGGAACCAAGTTTCATTCACTGAGCTTCTGAAATCTGGACTGTGGACGCTACGTTAGCATTAGCTGCTACATGTTTAGCATTGAGATGCTATTTTAGGCTAGCATTGCTTCAGAAAGGCTAACTCCGTTTAGCACAACTTCAACACATCCGGACTGTTTTCCAGCTTCCAATCAGATCGGTTAGAATCCGAAATTAAAGCCCAGCGGGTCAAAAGGACCAGCTTCGTCCTCCATCTTTGTTAGCGTCAGATTTAAGGGCGTACCAGAAACAAGCAAATTCAAAGGTTCCAGTCAGAAAAAAAATGTGATTACTTGCATCATTGAGTTAAAAAATGATGTAATTAATTAATCTAAATTAATAGGATGATGTCTCTGTCATTTAAAATATAAATAATATAGATTACTACGAATCTACATCACAAACCAAGAAGGAAAAACATGAAACGTTTAAAGAGGAAATAAAGTCTGGAAATATAAATGATTTTAAATTTATCCAGAGGAAGAAAATCCTAAAACAATCCCAGACTTTCCAGACTTTGAACAGGATCTTCAGGGATCAAATGTGTTAAGATTAAAAACTGTTTTCTGATCAGAAACCTTCAGGTGAGACTCTTCACGAGTTTCTCAACAGTTTTTAAGGTGTGATGATAAATCTCCAGAAACGCGACTGAGAAAAAAACCCTTCATGTTCTGCAGAAAATGTTTCCTGAGTCAAAGCGCCACATTAACGTCGTCCATTAATGTCGTGTAGTTCTGATTTTGAGCGTTGGGCTCCTGGCAGTAAGAGCCGGTTTATTGGAGCCGCCTTTGTGTTTGAGGGGCCCCATCTGTTGTGAGAGCGGGGGTCAAAAAGCCAACAATGACCTCCTCCCCTCCTAACATCTGCCGCCGCCCTGACTGGGCGGCGAGCGGCTCCGTGTCGCACAGATGGGCGACCAAGTGCTGATTGTTATGTTGATGAGGGCGATGGCCCCCCCGGGCCCCCCGGGGTTAATCTGCCACTCCAGCAACCTGACAACCCAAAGCAAAGTTTAAGAGTCACAAATCTGATCCATATCTGTATCAATCAATCCTCCAGCAGACAGAAAATAAAGTTAAAATGAAGTTTTTCTGTAATATTTGTCTCTGAAGGTGGAAATCTTTTACTAAAACGATTATTAATAAATCATTTCTGCTTCAATCTATCAGTGAGAAAATGATCGATATGATCGACTGCAGAAACAACTAATGGAGACATTAAGGCGTTTTCCTCGCCTTCCTGTTGTCCTCCATTTTGTTTTTACGACGCGGCCACAGAAGAGCGCCCCCTGTCTGTAGACAGCTTCCTCCATTCTGACGTTTCACCGGCTTCTTTAATAAATTTATGTTCAGTTTTCAGGCATCGTTTACGTCCAGGTTTACCGTCTGGATTCTTCTGCTGCAGAATTACGACGCATTTCGGATAAAATGCGACGTGACGCTTTGGAAAGTTTAGTTCCACACGTAAAAGTGGAACAAATCAAATGATTTTGTTGAAGGAAAAAATCAGAATCCACTGCAGCATTTAATCAGATCTAACAAATCCAGTCGAAAGTAAATGGTTCTGGTTCTAATGGAGGGTTCTTCCTGGTTCCTCTCCACTGTCGCCCCGTACCTGATCAGCTGGGCTGATTGATAATTCATCACTAATTAATGTTACAGGAACTTAATCTGGACTGTCTGCATCTGGGTTTCATTCTGTATTAATTATGGTCCAAATAAACACAGCAAACTGATTCCTGACTTCATATGAAGATATAAGTTCATTTATTACTGGAGTGGAAGCAGAACCATGACCGGATCCGTTTGAGGAACCAGCAGCCAATCAGAAGCAGGAACTCGTTAGTCGGTCGGAGGAAAAACATTTGACATAAATATGAAAAGAAGTTTGATTTCTGCGTTGATTTAAACACTGACAGTTTTATTACTGGTATTATCTGACTGGAAACCCTTTATCTTTTAATAAGTTGTAGCGTTAAAATGTCTGTTTAATCTGATTTAAGCAGCAGAGGCGACTGACGAGCGGCCAGCGTTGAAAACACAACTCTGAACACTTGTTTCATACCTGAGGGGAAATAAAAAGCCTTAATAAATGAGACTGGAAGTCTGGCTGAAAAATGAAACGACTTGCAAAGCAGAGGGATGTTAGCAGAATATGAATGAGGGTCTCAGAGGGGCTCAGCCTGCTGCAGGAGCCGCAATTAAAGTGGCTTTTAAAGCTCCTGATTCACAGCAACGACCAGAGGAGGATCCAGACCCACGCTGATCAGAGGAGCAGAAATGCATGCTGGGATCCCGGGAGGCCGCGGCGTTCAGCAACTCCCAACGGAGACGAGCTGCTGCTGCGATTCAGCCACACTGATCAGCTTCACGCTGGAGCCGCTCAGATCTGAAACTCCAAACTCTACAGATCAGAGCAACATCTGAAACGGACCAGAACCAGCGCAGGAAGACACGGCGGTGGCAGAGTCATGGTCTGGGCTGCTTCCCTGCAACCGTTAATTCTAACTAGATTCTGGAGTGGCCTAGTCAAAGCTCACTCCTGCTGGAAAGCCCTCCAATGTGTCCGAATTAAACCAATTCATCCAAGCAGAGCGGGTCAAAGGTCATCCACAGGGAGAGGCAACAAGCTGGCAGGTTTAGGGTGTGAAAACATTTTCACATTTTTAATATTAGTAATGTGACCAAGAAGAAGAAACATTTTTACAATCTGTTTATAAAAAGATTAAAGTGGTAAAAACATAACAGCAGCTGTAATTATCACTGCAGCCTGAAACCAAACAACAACATCCAGGAACCTGTTGAGTTTCAGCCTGATTTTAATTCAAAGGTTCAAAGTTCATCAGGTTGAAACAGGAAATCCTCCTGAAGTCACCAGGCTAAACTCAGCTCAGCTTTATGAGCCAAACATGTTGGTAAAAACTGAAAATCACTAGAAAATCAGGGTTTTAAATGTCAAACGCATTAGCATATTAGCATATTAGCATTTAGCGATCCAGAAATTAGCCTGAGCCCAAGCTGAGCTCATCTGCACCATCAGTGCCGCCTGCAGGCGAAGCGATGCTAACGCCAGTCGCCGCAAACACTGCAGCAGCAAACGCTGCAGCAGGAAACGCTGCTGGCCGGCCGCCAGCTGCTGCAGCAGGAAACGCTGCTGGCCGGCCGCCAGCTGCTGCAGCCGACTCGACATTTTCCTTCTGCTGAAACAAACAAACATCTCCAGGTCAGCGGAGACGGTCGGGTTCTAAAGTCAGGGCTCAGGTCCCTCTGAGGGCGCCGAGATCAGGACTGAGGTCGGGTTGATTTACTCCTGACCTTTACGCCTCAGAGGTCAAAGTTCGGGGCTCATTCTGGACGTGCTGCTTCACCAGATTAACTTCACAGCAAACCGGGGAAAAGTTCAGCTGATAAAAACATTTTCTAATGACGAGTTGAACCTGAAAAATCTGCTAAAAACTAAAAAACAGATTTCTGTTCTCTAAGTTCATAATAAAACGATCTGAATGTTTCTGAAACGATTGAGATAATTAATTATTCCTGTTTTAGGCAGCTGTAAGGCTGCGACTGTGTGTCACAGTAATTACAGTCCCACTAACACAAATCCTCCTGAAAAACATTCCTATTTATAATAAACTTCTTTAGAAGTCACATAGTCTGATTATTATTATTATTTAATCATATTTACAAATGAATTCAGATTTATTGATCATTTCATTGAACAGTAAAATTATCAGAGCTGAAGATTTAAAACATCAATAATTTATCATGGAAGTCATAAGAAATTTATCTCACTAAATGATAAACGATACGATAAATTCCCTCCTCCAATCAGAACCAAGGACCAAACCTAGAAACCCAGATCAGCTTCAGGTCCAACAGTTAATGCCTGACCCGCAGAACCCAGAACACGTTCAAACAGAACCCGACTGACAGGTCCAACGAGGAACGACTCCAGGAGAACAGCTGGAGCTCTGCTGCAGCAAAGGTCAGAGGTCAAGCTCCAACAAGCAGAAACAACAGAAAATGGCCTCAGAGACCAGAACCAGAACCACTGCTGACCCACAACAGAAAAACCAGAACCAGAATCAGAACTAGATCCAGATCCATACCAGAACCAGATCCAGACCAGAACCAGAACCAGAATCAGAATCAGAAACAGAACAGAACCAGACCAGAACGAACAGAACTGCTGGTCAGAACCAGAACCAGATCAGATCCAGATCCAGAACCAGAACCAGACCCAGACCCAGAACCAGAACCAGATCCAGAACCAGAACCAGACCCAGAACCAGATCCAGATCCAGACCAGAACCAGAAACAGAACAGAAAGAGACCAGGACGAACAGAACTGCTGGTCAGAACCAGAACCAGAACCAGATCAGATCCAGATCCAGAACCAGAACCAGAACCAGACCCAGACCCAGAACCAGAACCAGAACCAGAACCAGATCCAGATCAGATCCAGATCCAGAACCAGACCCAGACCCAGAACCAGATCCAGATCCAGATCCAGACCAGAACCAGAAACAGAAACAGAACAGAAAGAGACCAGGACGAACAGAACTGCTGGTCAGAACCAGAACCAGACCTTCTGGATGACGTTTTGTCAACCAGAGAAGAAGATCAGTTGGTTCTGGACTCCAGGACGGTCCAGGTCGTCCCCGTCTCGGCGCCGCAGCAGGAGTCGCTCCAGCGCAGTCCGGCTGCGGCGCTGCAGCATCACTAATCCTGATAAGTGGCTGTAAATCCATGCGGCTGCGAGACGCCGCGCTGCAGGAGCTCCTCCGGGTTTCTCCTCATGAATATTCATGAGAGCAAAGCGCCGCAGTTCAGCCCGTTTATCTGCTGCGGCCGGTTGGACCTCGGTACCACGATGTCCGGCTTGTTTTCAGAACGGCAGCAGGTCTGCAGCACAACTCTGGGTGTACAGGTAATAATAATAATAATAATAAAAACTGTCTGTAATTAATGAAAACCTTCCAACACGAGCAGAACAGGAAGTACCAACCTGCTGACAGGATGGACTTCCTGCTGATTTTGTTTATTTTTCCCATTTAAATGTTTCAAACAGTCTATTAGTTATATCTGAATCTGGACTTTGACTAGGCCATTTTGAGTTTAATTAACCCCAAACCAACATTTCCTTTGCAGATAAATTGTCCAAATTGACCCTTAAAGGTTTTATATTTATGATTCTGTGCTCATTTTTTATATAAATTTGCTTAATTCTCTGATGTCGCTACATTTGATGCTAGTTGCTTATTTTACATAAAGTCAAGCTGCTAAGCGTAGCGACCAGGTCAGATCTGCAGAGCTTTAGACGTTCTGGGTTCTTCTGGACTTCCTGTATGAGCCGCTCCATCGATCCGGTTCGTGTTTTTTAGCTCTTTTAGCCTACTTCATGTGGTCAGACAGGTCCGTTCTGGAGAACCAGGGTGACCAGCTGGAACCAACATCAGCCTCAAATGAACAGGTTTAGTTTTGGCTCCAGCTCTAAAGCGTCTCAGTCTTCCTCTGATCTCTTTCACCAATTAACTGAATTAAAATAAAACCTAATTAGATCTCAAACCAACTCAAAGTGGAACAAGAAATAAGTTGCAGCTCAACAAACAACCTGCTGGGCTGCAACTTATTTCTGCCTCAGAATCAGATCCTGATTTTTCATCTGACAAAACAAAACAAGAAGCAGAAACCAGGAGAGGCAGAATAAGAAAAACTAATTAATGTAAAAGCCTGCAGCAGCTTTAATGAGGAGGATTTAAAGGTGAGGAGCAGCTCCTCAGGCAGGTGATGCGCAGCGTTCCCAGCATGAATAATGCATGAAATGTCAGAGCAGAGCAGATGATGTTAAATATAGACAGCTGAGAGCGGAGGACATAAATGAAGACCTAATGTTCAGAGCCGAGGACAATCATCTCTGTAAATTACTCACATGCCACTTTTTTCCTCCCGAATAATGAAACACGTCCAGAGATTTAATTAAAACACACGAAGGCTTTCAGGAAGGAGGAAGGACGAGGTGAGGAAACACGGATGGAGCTCTGAGTGAAGGAACGCAGCGGAAATACCTGCAGCGACCACGACATTCAGTCGGTTTAAACGGGTTTTAAGAAAACGTAACATTTTAAAACATCCACCGTCTCAGCATGAGGAGGAGAAACTCAAACAGGTAACAGAACCACAACATCACTCTTCCTGTCTGACTGGATCCATCTGGATCTGGAGGAGAAATCGTTCAAAAGCTCATGAATCTTGTCCTTATTCACGTCTGCTAATTAAACAAAAAGCTTTAAGCTTTTAGCTTTAATGTGACTCTTGATTAAAATTTATCATGCTGTAAATGTTTCCTCTGTTGAATAAAAGTTGCTAATCAGCTCAGGTCTGAATGCATTCATCACTTCGCCGTGGAGAAGCAGGTAGGCGCGTCGGCGCAGCGAGGCCGTCTGAACGTTTCTCAAACATTACAGGATATTGACTCATAACTTAGATCTGATCTTATTTCAACAGATATCTGCACTAGAATACCTGGTAAGATTTTGTGTTTTTGAAGTGTAAACCTAAAATTTTAGTGAACATTTAACACTGGAACTGGAAGAGATTTTAAATACAAAAAAAAATAAACAACAAATAAAATTTTTCATGAATTCTCTGAGAATAAAGTTGAGTTGAGACCAAATCACCAGACTGAAGCCTTATATAGAAAAATAAAAATGATTCATTATGCAAATCTTGTTTTAACTTAACTGACAGATTTATTGACTTTGACTTTATAAACATGTGAAGCTGTGGAACCTCTTCACAGCTTCCTGTTGGTTTGGGGGAAACTTTAAGGGGTGGAACCAGCTGAGATAAACGATTCTCTGTGACCGACGGATTCTTCTGGAACGAGTCAAAGATTCAAAATTCAGTTTTCAGAGATCAGAGACGGATCATCATCATCATCAGCAGCCGTCCTCCATCACCTCCATTAGCATCCAACTGATCACATGATTGATTTGGCTGCAGCCGACTGTAACGCTTATCCCGTCCAGCCTTCGTTCTTCTGATCAATACTTTGATATCAGCAGGAAAATTACAAATTCCTCCCATCAGCAGCTGTTTGATCAGCGGCTCGGCGGCGGCGGGTCGATGGCTCCTCGCTGATGGAGGAGCCGCGCGCCGCCGCGGTTCAGGACTTATCGATCAGCTCGCCTTTCATCCCGCCCATCTAAAGCAGGAACCGGTCAGAAACGGGGAAGCAGGAGGAGAAGCTTCCAGGACAAGGGGAAGGCGGCTGGTTGATCCTGGATTCACCGCCGACGGCCCAGTTTACCACCGACAGGCTGAACTGGGACCAGAGCCGTGCAGGAGCTGCAGCAACAACAGGAGCTGCAGCAGCAACAGCAAGAGCTGAAGCAGCAACAGCAAGAGCTGCAGCAGCAGCAAGAGCTGCAGCAAACATGATGCAGGATTTCATCAACACTAAACTGGAATCTGCTGCTTCAGTTTCTCTGATTAGCTGAAACTAATTCATTGATTATGTCAAATATTCCAAGTTATGATGAAGCTCATTTAATTCAACTTCATTCATCTGAAAACCTTTAGACTCTTAATCCCATTTATTCTGATTTAATCTCAGATTTTTCCAGTTGACTTATTAAATGTAACAGCTGATCATTTCTATTCATCACATTTCTGACTGTAGAAAGTAGAAAACTGTTCTAGAAGCGTCCAAAGCACAGAGCAAATTAAACTTTGTCATAACTCATCTCATCCAAAAATCTTCCAATAGTCGTTGCTGATGGTGATGCTGTAGCAGACAGTCTTACAACGGTGTGAGGAGGCCTCTGACTGTAGCTCCATGATAGCCTCATGCTAACAGCTTAAGATCCAAACAGCAGAGACTAAACTGATTAATCGATTATTAATCTGATTAATCGATTAATCAGATTTTTTACATTTGCACACTGCACATTTTTTATTTAAACCACTTGAGCTCGTTTGATGCATTAAAAATACAAACAAGTCTTTTAAAATAAAAAAATAAAATGCAATAAAAGCATTTCTGTACTGGATGTTTGATCATTTCTGGGGTTTTTGTAAAGTTGGATGCAAAATGTCTGAATGGTTTTCTTTTTTTGAGTTAGAGATTAATCAATAATTAAATTAGTTGACAATTATTTCAGTAATCGATTAATCATGATTAATTGTTCCTGTTAACTCACAGTAACGATTAATCGCTAATGGTCAACAGGAAACCAGAGACTGAACGTTTCTCCAGACAGAACAGATTCAGTTCTGCAAATCTGAGTCGGTTCGTCTGCCTGCAGTGAGGAGCCGCGGCGATTAACAGGATGTGAGGGGAAACTGCTTCCTGTAGATGAATATGACGCAGGCATGTTCAGATATTGAATCACAGAAGCTCCTCCACATCCATCCGCCTCTAAACTGTTAGAGCAGTAAAACATCGGCTGCGAACCGACTGGAAGTCCCTGTCTGGAGCACAAAAAGCCTTTTCCTTGTCAATCTGCTGCTTGTTGAAAGAGAGAAACACCTTGAAAGCAGCAGCTACACCGTTATAAATAGCAGCGCTGCAGCCGCAGGATAATCCAGCTCCTTTATGGCCTTAAAGTGTTTGTTTAACCCAGGCCTGAGGGCCCAGGCTGCAGCACACCAGCAGCTCCTGATGGATTGGACTAAAAGTTAACGCCGACGTTTATGATCCCCACGAGCGGCCTGGTCACCGCCACCTCCAATAAAACCTTTTAAACTATTAGACACACGTTCCCTCAAGGATTCAGGCTTTCAGACACAATCCGGAGAAGAAAACGGAAATAACGGCTTCGTAACCTCAATGCCTGGAATATTCAGCTCCGGTTTCAGGTCACACCCAACAGAAACCGTCCAGAGTCGACACAGATTCACCTCTTACAGCTGGAAACCAGAGATCAGGATGGAGTCTGGACCTTCAGAGACACATAAAGACGGTTACAAAATCAGCCTTCTACCGCCTGGACAACATTAACGCTCTGCTGCTGTTGGATCCACCTTCCAGATCTGTCAGGTCCAAACATGGAGAAGCAGCTTTCAGCTTCTATTCACCACAAATCTGGAACAAACTTCCAGAAAACTGCAAAACAGCCGAAACACGGAGTTCCTTTAAATCCAGACTAAAAACCCGCCTGGTTAGAGCGACCAGAACCTGCTGAAGGAGTACAGAACCAGCAGATGTTCCTCCAGAGGCTCCACCAGTCCAGAATGAGGCGACTGGAAAGTTTCCATGTCAACAAACTGCAGGCAGCAACAGGAAGTTGCTGCTACGGCAGTGAAACTACTCTGGAGGAAACAGGAAGTAACAAGTGAGACGTTAAGAACAGTGGAATTTGATTAAAATGTTTGAGTTAATCACATTTTAATCAATCAAAAAAACAATAATTTCAATCCAAAACCAATTTTTAAATAGATTTATGAACTGAACACATATTTATAACTTTAACTCATTTTGACCATCAGACTGGACCAAAGTGTTTCAGGAAGTCCTGACCATTCATGGAGCTAACATTAGCATTAGCGGCTGCATGTCTAACATTGACATGCTATTTTAGGCTAGCATAGCTTTGCTAACAAGCTAACTCCTCTTAGCACAACTTCAACACAATGTTGCAACTTTTTGTTCTGAATCAAACAGAGTTTACTGAACTATGAGAAAAACGTTTTTAAGTTCTAGAAAGGCAAGAAGCTCTGAGTTTCTGTTTGGTTTTGGAAGAACTGAAAGTTAAACTTCAGAAAAATGTTGATTTGATTAAAAATCCCCAGATGATTCAGATGAAAATCCATAATCTTTCTGAACTAAGCCCAGTTTTCCACCCTGCAGGCGGTATCAGGCGCTGGAATCTCGTTTTGTCTCCATCAGGCTGGAGACGCCGGTGGAGAAAGTCAGACGTTTCCCCGGTTCCAGAGACGAGTCCTGGGCTGCGGACGGATCAGCGTTTAATGATGAATCATTGAGGTTAAAGCTCAGTGGGAATAATCTAATAACAGGAAACAGCAGCAACAAATATGATGCATTCACCTCTCTTTCACTCCATCCACCTCTCCATACATCATCATTTGGCTGCAGCGTCCAGGAGAGAAGAAGACCTGCAGCCTGGGAAACTCTCTTCTTCTGGACATTTTTATCCATTTATACTCTTTATTTAGTGATGAAACCAGCAAAATAATGCAAAGAACTTTAAAAATGTTTAATTTTGACTGAGAAACATTTGAAGGTGGTTGGAAAATCTGCTTTTATTGGTTTAAAGGGTTGAAACTCCCAGAAGGAATCAGACTGTTGGAAGAGATAAAGTCAGAGCAGCAATAATAATTACAGAATCAACAGTAAGGAGAGGCAGCCAGCACCAATTAATAATCACCCAGGGTCACCAGATTTACAGCAACAATCCAAAGACTCACAAAACGCAGCATTTATCAAAGCATCCAAAACCAGCCAGGAAAAAACACTTTAAATGGAAGAGATCTGATTTAATCATTTACCAACCAAACAGATTCAGTGGCGTGAAGGAAGAAATGAAGACCAAAAACTGATCAAACGTTTGATTTTCTCTATTAAATGGTCTTCAAAAGCCACATAAATAAATTAAACTGTAGGAAAAGTTTCATGGTTTTAATTTGACATCATGTTGATCTTAGAAGTACTTTTAGCTGAAGATGAATGCTTTGCTTCAAACGATTAATCGTTCACTAAAGGAATGCTGTTACTGCATTTTAGGCAAATAAGTGTTTATTTTCTTATTTTAAAAGAAATTGGATCATTTATTCATAAGAATGATCGATTAATTGATTCCTAAAATAAGCCCCAGTTGATATTTCTGTTCTGAATTGATTTGTTCTAAAAGGCTTTTGGGTGACATTTGTTGAGAACCTGTGATATTAACAGGGCGGAAACAATTAATCGTGATTAATCGATTATTGAAATATCAACTAATTTAGTAATCAATTGTTTACTGGAGTTTATAGACTGAAAAACTGTAATTACACCATATTCAGAGCAGTAATTAAGACAAAACTGTACAAAATATATGAAAAATGCTTAATTTAAGAAAAAACAACCTCTGTCTGTAAATATGTTTTCGTCAAAACTCATCAAATCAAAGTTTCAGCTTCAACCAGTCCAGATTCAGTAAAATGATGTATTTACTCAGAAAAATATTGATTTTCTTATTCAAAAAAGGAACGAATTTATTATTCATGTATTTTGATGTTATATTAATAAAGATGTTAAATTAAAAGTGTGTAGAATGTGCTATTTTTAAATCTGATTAATCTTCAGAATAATAGATTAATCGATTACCAAAATAATCGTTAGCAAAAATAACTGAAAAGAATCTGAAAAAAGAAAAACATCCAACAAAAACGTCTCATCATTTCTGCTCAGGAACTCTGCAGCACCAACCAGAAATGATGCTGCAGCAGCAGAAACTCCAGCAGCTGCAGCAGCAGAAACTCCAGCAGCTGCAGCAGCTCCAGCAGCAGCAGCAGCAGAAACTCCAGCAGCTCCAGCAGCAGCAGCAGCAGAAACTCCAGCAGCTCCAGCTGCAGCAGCAGCTCCAGCAGCAGCTCCAGCAGCAGCAGCAGCTGCAGCAGCAGCTCCAGCAGCTCCAGCAGCAGAAACTCCAGCTGCAGCAGCTCCAGCAGCAGCAGCAGCAGCAGCTGCAGCAGCAGCTCCAGCAGCTCCAGCAGCAGCTCCAGCAGCAGCTCCAGCAGCAGCAGCAGCTCCAGCAGCAGCAGCAGCAGACACTCCAGCTGCAGCAGCTCCAGCAGCAGCAGCAGCAGCAGCTGCAGCAGCAGCTCCAGCAGCTCCAGCAGCAGCTCCAGCAGCAGCAGCAGCAGACACTCCAGCTGCAGCAGCTCCAGCAGCAGCAGCAGCTCCAGCAGCAGCAGCTCCAGCAGCAGCAGAAACTCCAGCAGCAGCAGACACTCCAGCTGCAGCAGCAGCTCCAGCAGCAGCAGCAGCAGACACTCCAGCTGCAGCAGCTCCAGCAGCAGCAGCAGCAGCGTCGCTCTCACCATCAATTAGCCTAATTAAAGGCTCTGAATGCTGCTCATTGACAGCAGGAGGCCCAGAGAGCCGCCTGAACTCGGATCCGGTTCTTCAATCATTGGAAACAATATTCCTCCATTATGAACTCATGTTTATAGATATTCCACATACAAACTTCTGATGCCAAATCTGAAGTGGTTTCAGCTCCACAGGAGCAACAAGCAGCAGCAGAACGGAGAGGAAACGTAACGACCTGCTGGAACAACGAATCAAAGAGCCACAAGGACCCGATTTATTCTCATTTTTACTTCTACCTACAACAAACACGAAATATTTACTTATTAAATATGCAAACATTTAATCCAACAACACTCAAAGCTGAGCTCCATAAAACTGTCTTGAAATGCAAGTTATAGATCAACATATTTCCATGTACATGCTAATTATTTTATTTACTTATTTTATAATAAAATAAGTAAATATTCTTATTAATATTAATAACATATTTACTATTAATTACATGTTTTAATTAATATGCAAGTCATTTATATTCGAATGACTTGTAATATCACATGTAAATATATTTTTTACACATTTTATATTGCTTATGGTTAAATTTGTATTTATTGATATTTAACACATTGGATGGAATAGCGAAGCTAAAGCGCTAATGGTGAACCGTAGCTACCGCTAATGCTAAAGTGCTATGCCAACATAGCATTTAGTAGATGCTAATGCAGATGCTAACTTCAATCCAAATTATATCTGCTCTAGAATCACTGGAAGATCTGGACCAATTTACACTTCAAAAACAGAAACTCTTACCAACCATTTCTGTTCTAGTTTCTAGCACAAATATCTTATTACACTTAAAATAAGACAAAAACAAAACTAATGTACAAGCAACTTTTCAGCAGCTTTCATGTGATTTTTATTCCTTGTTATGAGTGAAATAATCTGACAGTGGAACTAATACTTTTTATCACCATTAAGGATTTATTTACTTAAAATGAGCTCCTAACAATTTGTGTTTTTGCAGTGTAAATTTGACATTGTAATTTACATGTTCTATAATTACCTTATATTTATATCTTGTTCTCTACTGTCTGTGTTTTGTTTAAATAAAATTATTTGGATAAAAAAAAAGTGCTGCTTAAACTTCAGCCACTTCAAAATAAGAGCATGAATATAAACGTCTTGCTACGTCGTAACTAAAACTTCAACACTGATGTCACACTTTATTAAACTGGAAGTTTGCTGCACACCAAGTAAATTAGATTTTAGAATTTATTTGGTGAAATTAGTTCAGAAGCTAAGTGGGCTAAATGCTTTCAGAGTTAGCTAAAGTGCTAAGCTAAATGTTAGCTCTGCTATTAGCGGCAGCGTGTTCTCCACTGGTAACACGTAAATCCTAAGAGGACACGATGTTTTAAATAAAAATGTCGACAGCGCCATCCACAGGCGGAGCAGCAACGGTGGGAGAAACGACCAGATTCCTGGAAATTAGGAGTTTTAATCCAGATTGGATGAGAGATTATGCAGAAAAAACAGCAAAACAACCAGAGCATCGCTGGGCGCCTCTTCACCCGATCCCCACCTGGACTCCAGAACCGGGCCCAGGACTCAGATCAATGAGAGCTGCTGCAGGCTGCTGAGCACCAGACGGATCAGCACGAGTGGTCCAAACAGGCCGACCCGGTCAGAACCAGCACCGGCTGCTGACACCAACCTGTCAGGCTGAAAAACAGCAACCAGCAAGGAGCCAAACATCCAGGAAAAAACCACAGAGACACAAACCTCCCAGCAGAACCAGTCGGACCTGGGTTCCTCACACACACACGCGCACACACACACACACACACGGTGGGGGGTTCCTCACCCTGGGCTGAGCTGTGCGCTCCCAGCAGCCAGCAGAGCAGCAGCAGGTAGACCCTCCTCATCCTCATCCCGGGAGCCAGCAGCCTCCAAACATCCCCAGTACATCCCAGCGCGCGCAGCTCCATGCTGCCCAGCTCCAGTCCCTCTGAGTTCAGGAGAAACGTTCCCAAATCCTGCAGAATCCACACGATTCGCCCCACAATCCCACTCACTTTCCCCAAAAATCCTGCAGAATCCAGCTGTCAGGTGGAAACCATGAAGAAAAATAGGCTGGAGGAGGAACAGGAGGCAAAAACCCAAAAAACCCTCTGATCTCCTCCCCAAAAAAAAAAGAAAAGAAATAAAGGATAAAATTCCAGCAGAGGAATCAGGTTTCCTGCGTTATTTCAGAGGGAGACGAAGTTCCAGAAACTAAGAGGGCAGAGTCTCCATCATTCCACATCAGCGCCGCGATCCGCTCCACGCTGCCTTCCCGGAGGTCTGCTCCGTCTGCCGGCCAGGACCGACGGAGCGGGTCGCCAGGAGAGGAAGAGGAGGAGGGAGGAAGACCCTCTCTCTTTCCTTCAGACACATCCAGCTGGAGAGAGAGAGGGGTGAGCGAGCCTGACAGCCTGGAGCCATTGATCTAAAGCGGAGGGAAGGAAAGCCCGGAGCCGGACCGACGGGATCGGAGCCGCACCGACGGAACTGCTGGGACATTAGCTGAGCTGCACTGCCCCCTCTGGTCACTGAGGGAACTGCAGGGTTTACACTGGAGGGCTGAGATCCATCGACAGAAAAACAGTAAAAATAATGGAAATTAAAATCTCTATATATGAAGACAAATAACACATAATGTTCATCCCATAATATCTGGGTTTAAATCTTTTTATTTTACTTTATTTTTTCAAATTTACTTTGACATTTGTAACTCTGATTCTCATCAAATTATGTTTTATTAAAAATAAAATGCGTCACGTTGTCTTTTTTTAATGTTGCTGATTAAGCTATATTCCCTCCTTATTGATAACAATAATTAGCTTTATTTGAACTTCAAACTAAATATTTCCTAGAAATCCGATTTGTCGTATTTGCTCATGTTGACCAAAAGAAAGCAGTCAAGAAATAAAAACTAAAACAATCAGTGAGATATTTAACTTGCCACATAAAGATTTAGCTTCAAGGTAAATATGATTTTAGCTAGCTAAATATTTAGCTTGTAAACTAAACAATGAGCTAGCTCCAAATCTAGCATTTAGTTTGGAGCTAAATTACTTGCTCACTAAATATTTGTATAGCTAAATATTTAACAAGCTAATAGCATTTTAAGTGTAAAACTGACATTTAGAAATGAATAAAATAGTGAGAATATGACTGAAAAAATATTTTTTTACAAGGTAAATAGCCAAAATTATTGCTGTTAATTTCAGATTAACTCAGATTAACTTTAAAAATGGCACCCAGTGAAAAACAAACTCTGAACATCTGAAGACGCGACCGCCTGGTTTTTGTCTCCGTCCCTCTGAATGTGAACCATCAGCGCCTCCATCCAGACCTTCAGCTCCTGATCAGCTGATCAACACCTCCACACAGGTACCTAATTACTGATTATCAGCCTGAGCTGCTGCAGACCAAACACCACGTCTCTGTTGTTGTGGCCATGGATCTGTGTGCTCATCTGTGTCTTTGTTCCAGCAACAGAGCTTCCTTTATCCCATGCTGAACGCTCTCCAAAAGGAACCAATTAAAGCACAATGCAGCTGATAGCATGTTAATTATCAGACAGCAGCCCAGACTAGCACAACTTCTGTCAGTCAAGCTGGAGGTCAGGCTGACGATTTTCCCTTAAAAGGAACAAAACAAGGAATTAAAACCTCTTCCTTTATATATCCAAACATCTGTACAGAGAAAAAGAAAATTAAATGTTACTCCCAGAGATTTAAAACTGGAATAAGTCTTATAACACCATCTGCTGCTAATTTAACAAAAGGAATTACAATTTAAGAGAAACAAACATGTTTGTCTACATTCAACAGCAACAATTTGTGTTCTTTATCTCTTCGCATCACCCACTGACTGTAAGATTTCTGGTTTGTTTTTAGACACTTTGAAATGATTTTTAGTATTTTAGACTCATTTACAGGAATCTTGATAGTTTTTTTTGTTTCTCCTGCCTATGAACTATTTCACTTGTAATTTTTGGGGGCTTGTCCGGGATCCTTCATGTTGCTGCAATCCAGTCATAGTAAAACAAATACTTTCAGTAATGTTGTTCTTGTCTTCCTTACCATCTGACTGACCTCATCTTCTGGGGATTTCATCCAGGATTCTTTAGGCACAGCTGGGGGTAAGGTCAACACAAAGCTGAGAGGCTAACTGCGTTCAATGCTAACTTTTGGAGGATGCCGTCCAGTTTCTGACTGTTCACAAAAAGAGTTACAGCTTTGCTTTGTGGTGGCAGATCAGTTACAAAGGCAAACTGAGACTCAACCAAAAAAAACAGATTTGTTTCATTTAAGTAGTGATAAATCAGATATGAATCCGATAGTTTTTAAAGCGTCTGTAATCAGAACGGTCCCGCCACATTTTACATGACTTTTACGTTGTTGACATGAAACCTGTCATAATCCTGCACCAGAGGGCAGGTTCAGTAAATACTGAAGTATTTACTCAGGTTAAAGTAAAAAGCATCCAAAAATTACTCAAGAGTGAAAACATATTTGGTAAAAAGTCGACTCCAGTACTGAGAAACTAAATTATTAATCATTTAATATTTAAAAATTACATCATTAGATGGAACAAAATATGAAGTTGAAATTTTGGTATTTTAAGAACCAAAATGACAATAATTCATATAAGTAACAAAATCGGGCAAAACAAAATGGTTCCAAATAATTTAATTTCAATAAAAAACGTATTAAACTCTAACAGAAAGTGCAGCTTTGTGTCTGTTCTGGTGAGGTTTTGGTTAAATGTTTGTTTTTCATTCAGAGGAAAGAAAATTCAGAGGTCTGTTGTTTCACAATAAAATTATAAACACTAATAATACTCCTACAAGTACAAAAAAAGTTACTCAAGAAAATGTAACTGAGTAAATGTAACTAGTGACTACCCAACTCTGATTGTCCTCCACAAAAGGCCGTTGCCATTCGTGTGTTTTCTTTTTATTTAATCCTGTGACTTTCGTTGTCGGACATAAATCTGATCCATAAACGGCGGCCATCTTTACAGAGCGCTGCTGGGTGACCGCTACGTTCTTCTTCTGCGCGCCGTCACACAGAAACAGATTTCAGCAGCCTGCTGAGCCCTAACCCTAACCCTAAGCTGAAGGAAGTTTTGACGTTTTACCACTTAAAAAACTCTCGTGTTTTCAGTCCTTTGTCCATCTGTTGGCGAGCGACCAGAACCAGAACCTGTGTGGTTCTGGTTTTAAAAGCACATAAATCCTTCCTGCAACCTGATAGGAATTTGAAAAGCAGCTCACATAACTTACAGACCAATATGTCGATCGATAACTTCCTCCTCTGACAGCAGCCGTCATCCTGCTGCTCTTTTAAATCCTGACTGAATTCAATTTTAGTTTAAAAAAAGTTTTAAAAAAAGAGAATATTTCCGTTTGAACGTGGATAAAAAGCTGACTTGATCTTTTTGTAATTCTTTTAAGATTAAAGATTTGTTCAGTCTGTGTTTAACACTTAAATGAATTCACTGTTTAAATTTAAGTCAGAGACTTGAAGTAAAACGTCTTTTTTAATCTCT
Source organism: Xiphophorus couchianus (assembly GCF_001444195.1). Lineage (NCBI taxonomy): Eukaryota > Metazoa > Chordata > Actinopteri > Cyprinodontiformes > Poeciliidae > Xiphophorus > Xiphophorus couchianus. The sequence continues at coordinate 1,294,960 of NC_040235.1, read as the reverse complement.
TTATGAAAGTAATTGGATGGTTTCAGTGGAGACCCACCTGCTGCAGCACTAACTGGACGTCTCTATTGGAAGGAGTCAAATCTTCTGCATCTTTTTGTTTTTCCTGCTCTCAGGTCGGATTATTTTCTCCGCTTGTGTTTTCATCAGCAGCGCAGATCTGCAGAGCGGCTGGAGGGCAGATAATGAAACCTGGCAATGAAGCCGTACGCGCGCTCGTCTGAGAGCGGATATTAAAAGCCTGCGTTGTGCAGGCCGACACGCGCCAACATGCCGGCTCTTATTGCAAGAAGCTCCCTGGTGCTGAAGCTGATATTAAACATGTTCCTCCATAAAAAACACGTTTTATTTAACTTTACTGTTGCTTTCTTTGATCTAAAACAGCAAAAGGACGGAGCTGGTTGGTCTGACAGGAGAGAAAGTCACAAAGTTAAACAGCAAAAATAAAGATGTTTGTTACTTTACACTGCAAAAACACAAAATCTTACCAAGTATTTTGGTCTAGTTTTTAGTACAGATATCTTAATGCACCTGAAATAAGACAAAACTAATTTACAAGAGTTCGTTTAAAGTAAATCATTTTTACAACCTTAGTTCATCCAGAGCAGCATCAGGATCTGCTCAGAGCTCAGAACTGATTTCATTCAACCTACAAACAAATATTACCAGTAGAGATTCATCCTGAGGGGCAGAAAACAGTAAATGAATGTAGTTTCAGTGAGACGTGCGGCGTATCGACCCAACTGACTGACAGTATAACAACTCAAAGACTCTGTTGTTCAGATTCTTCTCATTAAGTGCAGAAGTGTCAGTCGGCGCCTCTTGTTAGTCTGCTTAACGAGGCCAGGAGAAACCAACAAAGGTCAGGCTTTGGGTTCGTTCCAGCGCCGCCAGATTCTGACTCAACAACTTCTCTTCATTTACCTCCCTCAGCCAATCAGAGCGCAGCAGATCCTCCACTCACAGACGAGTTGCTAACGACTCATAAAGAGCTGAAGCTGCATCTTTACCGAGAACCGGGACTTTACTGAGAAACAGGAAACATTTACATATCTGCTGAGTCAGCCAACGAGGCAAACCAGCAGCCATATTGGATTTAAAGGTGCAGTACGCAACTTTTATAAACTGTCTCTGTGTTGTGACAGTTTGTTATGAGACAGATAATCTGAGAAAAGATCGAGCTCCACCTCCTCCCTGAGCTAATATTGCTGTTAGAAGAAAATCACTGCTAACGACCAATCAGAGCCAGGAGGAGGGGCTTAGCGCCATCAATCAACCTCATGTACTTGCTAATAAATGAGCTAATGGCAGAGAAACAACTCACTGTTAACCCGCTGTTATCTGTGGCTAAGCTAACTAGCCTTAGCATTCATGATTGGCTATGCTAGCTGCAGCGCAGCAGAGAGAAAATTGCCGTGTTTCCATTGAGCAAATTTAATGTCAAAATATCAAATTGAGCAACTTTATGGTGAAAAGAAATGCAGCTACTGACAGCGATATTTACAGAAGTTGGGTTTAGATAAAAGGTCGACCCAAACCTCTCTCTCTCTCTCTCTGTTAATTTGATCAAATCTGCCTGAACATAATTTATATTTTTACATCAGTAACGGCGTTTAAACCTGACAAAGCAAACAAAAGTCCAGATGCTAACCGGCTTGTTTTTGTGCATGCTAGGCTACAAGATGGAGGGACGTTTTCTCCATCGTTACTCATGATTAGAAACAAACCTTCTTCTTCATAACCCATTATTACTAATTACTAACTTACTAATCTTAGCTTAGCACAAACAGCCGATGTCTCCTTTTCTCATCAAAATGATTAGAATAAAATTAAAGTTCGTGTAGCTGACCACAGAGCATCTTGCCACCATTTACACTGAAATCAACTAAATAAAAGCAACATTAGACACATTCATGGAGGTTTGGTTCGTTCAGGCAGAGAAACAGGAAATGATCTAAAATAACCGGCTGAGATGAAGCAGGAATGGACAGAGACATTATTTCCATTAGGAGCGATTTTTACAAAGACGGAAGAAAATGTTGAGTCCATTTCAGGTGAGATGGAATAAAACCTCCTGATGGCGTTGAACTTCAGCTCTGATGTGATCCAGCTTGGAGACGTTGGCAGCCTTCGCTTCCTCATTAGAGGCATCAGAAGAAGCCAAAACAGCTTTTAGACAAATGAAAATAAAGCCGACTTCTCATCTGAAACATTCAGCTTCTCAGCAATGACGCTTCAAACAGCAGATAATAATCAATCCACAGAAACCCATCGGTTTAAAAGGATGGGAAGTGTTAAAGAAAGTAAGATTTTTATATGATTAAAGGCGATAATTAATAAAAACAGAAATAATCCATAGAGCAGAGACTCACAGTGAGAGAGAAACAAAATAATACATTTATAATCAGAAATAAAAACGTCGTCAGAGTTGATGAAATCTTTATCCGCTGCCGTTTATGGATCGGCTTTAAAATGGTTCAGATTTTAAATGAATCGTCACCAGAAGGAAAAAAAGAATCCAAAGTTATTCAGATTCACTTTATTTTAGTAAATTAACGAAAAGAGAACAAAATCCGACTTTATGAACGAGGCACTGACGGCTTCAGCCGTTTTCAACGTCCAGATTCACATCTGGTGCAGAATTATGACGCATGTCTCACATAAATGATGTAAATGTCGGATAAAATGCGACTCAGACTGGAAACTATCGGATACGATTTAATTCCACACATGGAAGTGGAAGCGATCAAATTATTTTGAAGGTGAAAACATCAGAGTAGGGCGGTTCAGACTGCTGTTAAAAAGTCCTATTTGTTTTGCGTAGGTTTGGAGTTCACTGCTGATAAAAATCAAACTTCTTATCACAACAAGCAACATGATGAATTCCCACGTGGCCTGGATGAAGTACAGCGTTCGTTCCCGGTTTAATGTTGGGATCGTCTGACCAGAACAACTTCTACACGCCTACTGCTTCCAATTCGTCACCGAATCATTTCCTCCTGACTTCCTGTCATCAACAGGAACCTCTTCTTCTCTGGTTTATTCCCACCAGATCACATCAGAGCTGCTTCAACCCAAATCCAGTCCGTTAGTCTAGGAAGTCCGGTTCAGTAGGTGAGCTGTGAACGCTAATCTAACTCTGGTTCACCTGCAAACCTCGAGTGACGCAAACTCTGATTCGGTTTGAATGCATATGTGAATGCAAAGAGGACCGGAAACCGCTCCAAAAGCAGGAAGTGGACTACAGAGCAGGGCATTCTGGGTAATTACAACCAAATCTAACACGCTAGCCTAGCGCTAGCAGGAGAAAAGGCTGGTGGTTTTTAGCCAAAGACTAAAGAGAAACCCTCCAAACGAACCTCCAAAGGAAGTTGCTCTCAGTGTCTTCAGAGGTTTTTGTGTCGTTTCCTTCAGTGGTTCTTGGTGCAGTGCCCCCACAGGCCAGGAGGGGAACAGGTTGGTTTGACTCAGAGAACCACAGCAGCGAAGGTAAGATGTTGATGTTCATGTTGGACTGCGTCCGGTCGCAGTGAGGGGAGCGGACGCCGCTGTCTGCAGGTAACTGCTCACCTGTCCTGTTCGGCTGCCATTTCGAATACTTCTGCACCAACTCGTCACTGCGCTCCAACAAACACAAAGAAGTGTGAATGTAATGAGTTCTTTAATAAAGGCTAATTAATTGGATCGGTTGGTCCTCAGAATGACAGCGTTAGCACACAAGGAGTCACTTTAATTAGCTTCCTCTATCATCCAGACACAGACAGGAAGACCAAACAAAGCTGCAGAGGAAGATCAGCTTCTGGCTCTTTATTCAAATCAGGAACGAATTCAGCAGTTCTTAATTAAGGGGCTTGATTTGGATTAATGTCTAGGAATTATTGCACATCTCAATATGTATGAATACAGCAGACTGTTTATGCTGCAACTTTTCTGCAAATACAGGCAAAATGTCCTGTAAGCAACACAATGCAGAAAATCCATTTAAATGAGGCTCAATAGGCACAAAGTGAAGCGTTAAATGTCTGAATGGTGACGTGACTCTGGAGTCATTTTATCAGACTTTAAACCAAACCAAGAGTTCATTCAGCAGAACCTGAGCAACAGAAACTAGCAGGAAAAACGTTCATTTGCATCAGACGTTGTTTTCCTTCCACTGGATGATTTTTACCAGAGTTAAACACAGAAGAGTGAAAATATCTCAACATTAAGTTGAACTAAAGGCCTTTTTTCCAGAGTCACAGCCAAATGGGACAAACTCTAAACATCTCTCTGGCTCCTTTAAGGCTTTAATTTTACATCCATGAATTTAAGACTTTTTAAGACCTTTTTTTAGTTCCATCATGAATGAATTTTAAGACATGTAACTCCATAGAAATGTACAAACATCGTCCAGCCAACTGCTGATAAATTTGCACTTAACCAAGATAAACACAAATAAGCTAGCTAGCGGGCTAGCAGGGCATGTTAGCAGTGAGTTAGCGTTAGCGGTAGCGTCACAGAATGCAATGATGTTGAGAGCGACTCAAAATTTTGCCAGCAATGAAAAAATACACAGAATATACAAGATTAAATAAACTAGAAACAAAAACAATATAAGACCTGTGATTTGCGTATTTATGACCAACGTAGTTTTAAAAATGAATTTAAGACATTCTAAGACCTTTTTAGAATTCTTATCAGGGGAATTAAAAACCTGTAGTTCCACAGAAATCTACAAACTTTGTTTATTTAGCAGATGATATATTTAAACCTATCCAAAACAGTCAAAAAGCTAGCTAGCAGTGACTTAGCAGTGAGTTAGCCGTAGCTTCTCGAGTAGCAGTACAATGAGGTCTGAGTGGGATTCAAACATAAAATGTGTCAAAACTGAAGAGGTTTGAATAACTTGATCTTTAAACAAATGTAAGACTTTTTAAGGCCTTCATGTAGATGTTTAAATGTAAGACTTTTTAAGGCCCAGGAGGGCTTTGCTCAGAGATACTTACATCCAGCTGTAATAATTATTGAAGTTACATGTAGAATAAGTGAAAATGTTTGTTTCCTGGAGATTCCTCCAACATTTGATCATTTCTAAGCTGAACTTCAGATCTATTTAAACCCAGAGATGTGATTAGGTGCAGGATTACCCTCCATGTCTGTACGCATGTAAAGCTCACTTCCTGTCGGCAGTAATCGTGTTGGGCCAGACGGGTTGGATAAAGTTGGCTCGTTTGAGCCTGAAATCGATGCTGCGAGGCGTTATCAGTTTATTAGCAGTGTTGCTGCGCCTGATAAGGCCTTAATGCAGCCGCTACCAAACAGCAGCTAAATGGACTCAACAAGCTTCTGTTTGTGTCAGCAGAAAGTCGGATGGTATCTGCAAAACAAAGAGCAGCAGAGAGGCGACAAGGAGGAGGAGGAGGAGGAAGGTTCGGCTCCACAGCGGAGAGGAAGGACGAGAAAAACTCTGGTCAGGTTTCAAAACCAAGAATAACAAGTTTATAAGTGAGGTGCTGAAGAAAAGCATCCAGTGATCCAGTGACACCCAACAGAAAGGAGTAATTAGAGCGCCGCCTACGCAGGTTCAACGCCGCGCGACTCCGGCGCGCTGCAGAGAGCTTAAACAAAGTCCAAACCTGGATCCTGTTACTGTTGGACAACTGAGAGCCAGAAAACCTCAAGTTCATGAAGTTTAATCTGCAGGAGGAAACAGGATTTTAACCCACAACTGGAGCTGAAACGATTCATCAGATTAAACATCTATATAATCATCCACTAATTTAGTAATCCTTCAGTTTTTACCTGGAGAATATCGACTCAACAAAGATGATTTGTTGAGGAAGAAAACATTCAGAGCAGAGATGAACCCAAAACTGTATAAATGATATTTACATTAGAATTTAACATAGTGCTGTTCTTTTAAAATGTTTATTTTTTTTATTTAAAATGAATTATTTGTATTTTTAATGCATCTCTAAAGGACAAAACAAGCTTAAGTGGTTTAAATGAAAACTGTAGATTGTGAGAATCTGATTAATTGATACATTTTCAGGATAATAATTGATTAACCCGTCTCACTCCACCAGAGGAAGAGTCGTAGCTTCATCAGGTTCAAATGACGTAACAAACAAAATAAATATTAAATTAAGCATCTTTAGTGTCCAGTTATTATCCAGTTAATCCAGAAGACGTCAACAGAACTGAACCTGTTAGCTTCTCCATCAGCGCAAACACAGTTGATGCATATTAATGTATATTTAGTGTCTGAACTATGGAAATATGCAGTTCTCAGTCGTGATGAAAACATTTCCAGATCCTAAACTCTTCAATCTTTATCTTCAGATCGATGAATCCGAGTTACATCTGCTTTTAACGTTTATGTTTAATGACTAGAAAAAGCACTAATCACTAAAAGATAATCCTCTGTTAAAGGAGTTGAGTCTTGCTGTGGTAAAGCTGAGCTGAATGTCCATCGGCAGACGAGGCGCACTGAGCATGTGCGGAGCCTCGTCAGTATTCTGGCGGCGGCGGCGGCGGCGGAGCTGCCAGCGCCTATCGATCAGACATTTAGCTGAATGTTCTCATCGAACGGCGGCTGCTGCAGACCGCAGGCGCGTGGACGGACTGGGAAGCAGAGACTCTCTCCCAGTGGGAGTGGGAGGGCGATCAACAGAGGGGGGAGAGAGAGAGAGAGACGGCGGGAATATCAGCTGACAGATGAAGCTCTAATCCAGAATCAGCTGCACTGTATTATTTCTTCTTCTTCTATGAATCTAAACCACAGCTTGTTGACATGGCAACCATCTGATGCTGTCAGGCGCTCCAGTTACTGCCTGATGACACCACAGTGGCGCTCATGATGCCCCCTGCTGGTCGCTGCTCACACCATCACTGCTTTTTTTTCCATTAGAGTATCAATAAATATCAGCAAAATGAAAAACATGATTAAATTCAGTTCTTGTGTTCAGATTAGTGTTACAGATCCACAAGTTTAAAATGATTTTTAATGTTTGCTGTATTCTAGTTTTCTAGGGTTTGATTATTCTTCGTTATCAGAACTGAATTAGGATGACTTTATGATTTTAACAAATAAAATAAAAGCTGGTTTTTGTGCAGCACAGTTGGATTTTCTGTAGGAGTTTCTGGATAAATGAGGCTCCACTTATTATAAAAGTTATTAAAAGATTAATTCTTGGTTGTACATTTTACAAAGTTACATCATGCAGTTGGGGGTTGCAAAAATAAAATAAAAAATAAAAATCAGTCCAAGGGCCACAAACGGCCCCCGAGCCACACTTTGGACATCCCTGACCTAAAACTATGAAAGTTTCAGAAATGAGTAAGGAAGCCTGGAAGGGCCAAAAAGGAGGAGCTGCTGGTTGAGTTTAATATCTGCTGTAATCTGAGATTAAACGGAAAACAAATTAATCCTGTTTGACGAGTTTAATGGTTCCAGTCATATAATAAACTAAAACACGAAACTCCTCCAGTCAGCAGCAGGTTCAGAAACCGAGACGATTGATTCAGACACACAACGTCTGAACTCCCAACACTCGACGCTTTTCTTCACTAAATGTCAAGTATTATTAACTGGAGGCTTAAATGAAGATAACCTGGAGCCGACCACTGTTACCGAGGAGAGGATTATCAGGCCATCATCCCAGGAAAACCAAACACCGGCCTGGACCAGAGCAGCAGCCGCTCAGCTGAAGGTCAACTGTCAGTCCAGATAATCAGGAGAGTCCAAACGGCTTCACACACACACGCCAACACACACACACCCCCACACACACACACACACACACACACACACACACACTCAATCAGCAGAGGCAGATAAATCAAAGAGAGACAACTACAGTCAGCATGTGGTGTGATGGAGAGGAAACTAATGGTCAGCTTCCTTCAGTTGGCGGAGTGTGTGTGTGTGTGTGTGTGTGTGTGTTTACGTGTGTGTGCGACCCGCGGGTCAGATCTATAATGGAGATCCTCTTCCCCATCACACACACATCATCTGCAGCAAACAGCTCAGAAGCAGAGACCGGACTGGAATGGACCGGACCCAGAGAATCTCTGCTTTACGTCCAGAAACAGGAAACAGTTTCAGACGTTACCTGTCAGCGGACCGCCCCAACGCCGCGGCGCTCCTTCAGGGCCGCTGAGCTTTCTGGATGCATTTCTGGCTCGACGGGTCCGGTTCAATCGGTTCCGCCGCTGGGTGTGTGTATGTGTGTGTCACACTCTGCCTGGAAATGAAAATATGATCATTTAGGTTTAGCAGTGAGGATCTGTGTAAATAATAAAGTCAACACTGGATGAAATAATAAACCCGTTGCAGCGTTTGCATCATACGGCAGAGAATCAGAGGATGAGTTTTTATTCGGTGGCTTTGATGAACAGGAAGCAGAAAGTGAAACAGGAAGTTGAGCAGAAACAAGCTGAGGGAATTTGCTCCCAGATGAAGGAGGCAGAGATGTTTGTTTTATTATTAACGTGGCGTCTGTTGTTTTCTCTCCAGGAAATGATTCATTCATCGTTTCTTTGGATCCGGCTTGTAAAGCAGAACCGCTGGAGTTTGGATCTTTTCATGTTTGTAAACAAACCCAGAACATGGATGTTTACGCTCTGGTCACACGTTTCCTTTCATCGTTTGTTCATTTCTGCGGCGTTTTGTCCAGTCCGACCAATCACCTTTAACCATGAGCACTGTAAGATTTTACTGCTTCATTTTCAGACCAGAAAATTTGATGTTTTTAAGTAAATCAACTTTTCTCTCGTTTTTACTTTTGCTTTCCAGCACTGAAAAAAAATTATTACCAAATATTTGTTATTTAGTTTCTAACGCAAATATCTTAATGCACTTGAAATAAAACAAAACTAACTTTTAAGTCACATTTCATCAAGATACAGCAGCTTGTTTTAAGTCAATAATTCCTTAATAAAGTTCTAGTTTCACAGAGATTATTTCACTTAAGACGAATAGAAAAGAAAAAATATCTCCTTATAATTTTTCTGCCAATTTAAAACCAGCTGCTACATTTTCTATCTGAAATATTACTTGTAAGTTTATTTTTCTTATTTTAAGTGAACTAAGATATTTGCATTAGAATCAAGACTAAAATACTTGGTAATATTTTGCGTTTTGCAGTGGCTGTCCCTGCAGTGAGCCTGGCGGTCTGCCAGGCTTTACTTCCCCCTCCAGGCTTATAGTGGTTTATTTTAAATTGGGTTTTTATACATCAGTAACAGTGAAGACGGATTAAGCTGGTTTTATGGTTGATAAATTGAACTGGGAGTCAGTTGGTGCGTACTGTTAGACATAAGATCAAGTGGAAAAACTTATAATTTATGTAACAAACTGCAGGACTGTTTTTCCAGAGGAGATGAATCGTGTCGTAAATCGTGTTATTAGTGGAACAAACAGCTTCTTGTTGTCGTCTGTGGTGCTGAAAAGCACCAGTTGCTGGCAGTGAAACGCCCCACAGCATGATGCTGCCTTCCTTTTCTCTGTGTGCTCTCACCAGGACAATCTGCTAGCTCTTTGTTCATTGGGTGTATTTGTCACATGGAGACGACGCTTCTGATTGGCTGGGATTCCAGCTGCAGTTCGGTGAAAACCAGCAGGAGCCTGACCTGATCGTAGGAGAAAACCAGCTTCCTGCTGCAGAGTTCATCACTTCCTGTTGCAGAGTTCATCACTTCCCAAGTTCATCACTTCCTGCTGCAGAGTTCATCACTTCCTGAGTTCATCACTTCCTGTTGCAGAGTTCATCACTTCCTGCTAGAGTTCATCACTTCCTGCTGCAGCGGCGGGCCGAGGCCTCCGCTTGGCGGCGGCGCTCGCTGCAACAAGTGCTTCCTAATCTGCGGTGATCTGGGCTCGGCGGCAGATCAGAGCGGATTAGGCAGATTAGCCGTTTCCAGCTGGAGACGAGCCGCCGGAGCTCCAGCCTGAACGCACCGAGGGCCGCGGAGCGTGGAGAATCGCGCTCAAAGCAAATGAAGGGATTCAGCATGTTTCTACAGTCATTACCGCGGCAACGGGACGATGTGTGGCTAATAGGAGGATGTAATGGACGGCCTGAGGCGGGCGAGCGACGTAGAGAGAGAAATGAAAGAAATAACTCCACGCTGATGAAATCCATGTTTTTTATTCCGTCGCCAAAACACTGTGATTTTTTACCTACTGAACAACAAAACAAGTATAAACTGAACAAAAATCACCGGAGTATTTTTCAGAGAAATGGATCATAGATTCTAAAATTTAAATACTTTTGTACATATTTGCTTGTTAAATGCAAACAGTTTTAGGTTTTACATGAAAACAAACTTTGTTGTTCAAACCTGGATGTATATTTTACTAATGCATCATATTTAATAAAATATTATTATTATTATTATTAATTCTGAGTTAATGCCTCTGGTAAGGCACAGGGAAGGTTCACCAAGTCGAAACTTATTCAGAAAATGTTTCCGTCTCTTCTTTAGTGCTTTAACTGTTCTGGAAAAGCGAACATGAAAACATATTTCTGAAATTCAGGAAGTTGTTTTGAATTTTCCATTTCCATCAACCTTTTCTGATCAGATGTTTATGAAACACGGCGAGCGTTGTGGCTCAGTAAGTGACCTGATGACCCGAGTTCTGTTCAGCGACCATTTCCAAATGTTCGTTTTATTTTTGGATCGCTCTCAGGGTCGGGTCCAGGTCGGCGTTGGCTCCTCTTAGCTTTCCTGAGTCGCTCATGGTGAAGCCGTAAAACCACACCGAGGGTTGAAGAGCAATCAGAGGAAATAAATTTGTAAAGTGTTTGTTCTAAGAAGTGAACCCGGGCTGGTTTTCATCAGAAACGGTTTGAATATTCAGGAATAATTTACCAGCCTGATGAAAACTGGAGTTAAAGTAAGGAGGAGCTGCGCTGGTTTTCATAACGGCCCGACTGGAGGAATTAAAGGGCCGGCTGCAGAATTAAACACCCACATTGTGACAAACAGCATTATGCATTAAAGCAGGCAGAGTGGGAGTTTGTTCTTCATGGAGCCGTTTTTAGGACACATGAATGTTAATGTCACAATGAAGCTTTCAGACTGTCGGAGCGGATCAGAACCGCTGCTGCCGCTCGCATGGACAAACCAGTTTATGAAAAGAAACCTTGCTTCCAGTCAGATAAGAATTAATGGGAACAGAACCACCGGGCCCCGGAGGCCCCCGGGGGCCCCAGTCAGATAACTAATGTAGCCATTGAATTTCAATGAATCCCTCAGAGGAGAACCGCCTTGAAGTCCGATCCATTTAACTCCCACCAATCACACGGATCCGTCCACCAGCCGCTCTGCAGGGTGAAACCAGGCTGCAATGCTCTGTGGAGCCTCCGGGGGCGCCATGGAGACGCTCTGAGCCACAGGCAGGAGGTTCTGGAAGGTTCTGGAAGGTCCAGGAAGGTTCTTTAAGGTTCTGGAAGGTTCTGGTGAACCGAGGCGAACCTCCATCCAACAATCCGTCAACCAGAGGTTGGACTAGACTTTCTCTATCCGCCATTTTGACTGATGGCGTCAAAAAGAATCGTTTCATAATCTATTCTTACCTGTCAGTTTTTAAATAATATGTTTAATTGGACTGAATTCTCTTTCAGTTTAATTATTATTGAACAATCTGAATGGAAAATCCACAATGTGCCATCAAAGATGAATTTATGTAACTTTTTCTCCACTAACCTTCATATAAATATAAAATTAAATGTTAGTAAACTTATTAATGAACATGAACTGTTGGCCCACTTTAAAGCGTCTCAGGGTTTACATCCGTCTGAGGCTGAATCCACGCCGGGATTAGAAGCGCCTCTTCAGCCACAGTTTGGAAATCAGGGAACTTTTCTCCAGCTGAAGCGATCAGAACGCCGGAAAACGAGAAACTTTGAGTTCAGCGTTCAGGTCAGAGACGATCAAATGGGAATTTTTTTAATCATTATTTAGATGCTTCTGTCTGCGTAAAGTTGAAAATGTGCATCTGCACCATCAAGGTGTGTGAATTTAATCTGTCAAAATGACGGAGGCCTTCAGAACCGGTTACCGTGATCCTGCACCATCAATCCGTCCATTTACAGAAACTCCTCCAAACGGATGATTATCATGTTTTCATGGACATTAAAGCTTCTTTCTAATCTAACCTCAGCAGACGTCTTCAGGTAGACGTCTCTTCACCTTTCACCTTTACATCCACGGCTGTTTTCCTCCAACATGGAGGCGTTTCGCCTGCAGCATTCAGCCAGCCGTCGGTCCGGATTTCCTCCAGAGCTCGGCCAGGTGAGGCCGGATCACTGATCCGGACTCCTCCTCCTCCATAAATCAGCCATGTTCTGCTTCTTTACGCCTCCTCCTGCTGTAACGAAGCGTTGCTGATAAAGTGATTGGAGTCTGATTTACTGCATTGATTTGTACACAGAGCGCCTGCAGCTTCTCCACGGCTGCAGGTGACGGAGACGTGATGCTTCATACGTTATCGTTCCTCCACTGCTGCTCCTTTCTTCCCCACATGGAGACAAAATGGAGAGGATGTGGCGATGCATTCAGGGACCGTGCTGCTGCTTCAGTTTAGACAACTCCAGCTAACATCAGAGCCCAAAACAGCAAACAGTTTATCACTTCAATTTGCTTCAGTTTGATGCTTCAAAATCAGACAGTAGAAAAAAAGGATGATTAAAATGGAGAGAATCTTATTTTCTCCATTTAAAGAAGAAGATTTAAAAGGATGCAGTTCAGAGAACGCAGGCTGAAATTAGGGACTTTTCAGATTCCTGAAGCCACTTTTCTCCAAAACTGCAGTTTTGAAGAGGAAAAAACTGTTGGTTGAAGATGTTTATTAAAAAAAAAACATTAAACGACTTTTCTGAGTGTTTCAGATTTGTCCAAATTCATCGAATCGATTTAAAATGTCTGCTGACAAAAACATCTCAGACTTATTGAAATAAGTCGGCCCTTCTGATCTCCGTCTCTCGAGTTAAAAATAAAAGTTCCTGACATATAAATTAGCTTTACCAAATAAAACGGCATGATGGTGAATAAACACGTCTCTCCAGTTTTTCTACAATCACCGAAATTCACGCAAAATCAACAGAAATACCACATTTTTCATGCTAATGCATAATTATGCATTTATTTTAAATTTTCCACAGAAATGATCGCAAACATGGGCTTTATGTGATGCTACCTCCTGCCTGCAGGGGGCGCTGCTTCAGACTGCTACTATGGAGCAGCTGCCTCAGACATTAATGTCTGACGAAGCTCATCAGTTTACCGACTTATTAAAGTTCATTATAGAGCAAAATGTTGGTGTCCAATAAATCTGTTTGTTATGTATTTTCTCTTTATCTCTTTTTTGTATATTTTAAGATTTTGGAAAAGGTTTAATCATAAAAAATTAAAATTAAAATCACAAAATTCCTTCCAAATATTTATAAAGTAAAACTACAAAATCAGTGAAATAAAATCTAACTTCTGGAGCAACTGATAAATGAGTAAATATATATAATAAAAATAAATATTAATTAATAAATAAACAAATACATAAGTGTAAACAAAAACATAATGCATCCATAAACTGATTGATTTGTGATTAATTCCCCCATTAGGAAATATTTATTTTATTTTATGGGGTTATTTATTTATGGTACTGATCAACAGTAATCGTATTTATTTAGTTATTTCAGTTATTTATGAATTGAACCAACCAGATGTTGGAGGACGTCCTTTAAATAACCCGATCCGTCAGAATGATGAAGCTGTTGGTTGTAATAACTTCCTGAAACCTCTCAGCCAATCAGAGTGGAGCATCCGCTGCCCTATAGATTCCTGTGCACCGTTTGTTACGGTCAGCCTGTTAATTAACGTCCTGCTGGCGTTCCCAGCATGCAGAGCGACCCGATCCAGTCGGAGCGGGTCATTAAGGCCTTCAGAACCGGACTGTTGGGCCGTCATCCTGTGAGGAAGCTCATCAGCTTATTACCTCGCCGGCTCGATACGGAGGAGATGTCTGACATTTACTGCAGGAACGCTCATCAGACAGAGAGTCTAACGAGAGATTCATCCTCCAACAGAAACCAAGCAGCTCTGGTTACAGCAGCTTCCACCTCATTAAACCAATCAGTTCCTCCCAACAAGTCATGTTTAAAAGTCCAACAGGCTTCAGACTCTGATTTTTATCAGACCTCCCTCTCTCCGCTCAGAACCAGAGCAGATAACACGGTCTGTCCACTCAGCTCTGGGTCGGCAGCGTCTCTTCTGGATGAACAGGAAAAAAAAACTAAACTTGGGTCGACTCTTTCTAACCACCTGTGATCTGGAGGTGAAGCCAGCAGCCAGCGTTTGCTCACTAACTCCTCACCAACGTAACTAAAACACTGGAAACTTCAGGAGAAGGTCGTCAGACTTTTACATCACAACAACAAAGTTTAGATTAATGTGGAAACCAAGAGATTATCATATCCTGGAGATAAAACGGTAAAAGGATTTTCAGTAAAAACACAGAGGGACATGACAGCCTCTGCAGCACCACCTGCAGGCCTGAGCTGTAGGTTTAATATCAACCTACAGCTTCTGATTTTACCACCTTGTTTCCAAAGCAGCAACAACCTCCAACAAGCTGCTGCCACCAGGTGGCGGTAATGCAACAGAGCAGCTTTAAAGCAGCAGAAGAAGACCGTACGTTCTGCCAGGAGAATAAAACCCAAAGCAGTCGCTTTGACTGACGCAGCCAAAAAATAAAAATCCCACCGCAATTTATTTTTACGTCATTTTTTTAAATAATAACGACATACAGTATTCGATAGTGAACAGAAATGGTGCTTCAGTAGAGATCGGAAATAAATCAACTTCATTTTGTTCTCCGTTTGCCGAAGGCCGCCATCTTGTCTGATAATCATGTTTTACAGCTTTTCATTATTTGGACTTTAATTCAGGTCAATTCACAAAAGGTTGAAATAAAAGACAGATTTGGAAACTATTATCTTCCATTTGTAACTACGTTTTAAATAAAAATCAGTTCAAATCAGAAATAAAATTGGTTGGAAATCTGTAGTGACTGGAATTAATGAAATGAAACGATTATATTTCAGTTATGTAATTCTATCACCGGTTTAAAAAATGAGTCAAAGACAGAAAACATGCGTGAATCTGAGGAGACACTCTACCAACGACCAACAGGGTGGGAATTTCACTGGACTGGATTTGATTAGGACATAAAAGCAAACAAAACAGGTGAAAACAGGATGTACAAGTCACCAAACCACAACACATCACAGAGCAGGACGAAGAAACGCTCATGTAATCCTGCTCTGTATGCATGTTATATACAATTTATAACTATTTACATGTAAAATGAAATGAATTCTTAGCAACAGAAACTCTTCAGATGAATCATGTCAAAGCATCAGAATGCAGGTGGTTCTGGTTCTGGTTCTTCCTGCTGAATCAGAGCCATAAACAGACTTTTACATCTGATCCAGTTTCTGGCCTCCTGCTGAGCAGCTTCATAAAAAGCAGAGAAGTCTCGACCTCTGACCTCTACATCTGCTGCAGAAGAGGAGAAGCTGGATTTAGCAGCAGCTTGGCTGTTTTGTTGGGAGAGCAGCCAGAGAGGAGAGCTGGCAGATGGATCCAGATAAAGCGAGCGCTGCAGATTCATAATGAAAACCTCACAGCTGGAGCAGCGCTGCTGTCACGTCCAGTCTGCAGCTCAGTAACACTTTATTACTGATGGAAACCATCCAGAACTATAATTATGCTTCACAGAGGAAGGAGCCAGCTGATGGTGTTGAGTTTTCCTCATCTAAGTGAACATTTTGTCATTTAAACGCATCCAGCTCACAGGGATTAATATTAACTAATCACAGCAGGAGGCAGGAAAAGACACCAGAGTTCATCACCTCACTGAGGTGTTTGGTATTTATATTGCTCCCACGTTCACTCCAAGCTCAGCAGAGAAAACATCAGAAAACAATAAAACATGAGGAACAATGTGAGGCTAACACAAACACTGCATGTCTGCTGGACAGGAAGCAAAAATGAAACTCTGTTCCTGAACACTGCGTGAATTATAAGTTGGAAATTTAAATCGCAAAACTTTTAGGATTACAGTTTTTGTCATTCATATTTATGAATTAGTCAGATTGAGCTTTTAAACCTCGAGTTAGAGTTCTGGTTAGCTGGGTCTCCAAGCTACAACGTTTCTCCTGACTTCCTTCAAAGCTTCAAAAACAGTTTTCTGGGTATTTGTCTCAGAAATACCAGGATAAAGTCGCAATAATTCAAGAATAAAGTTGTAATGTTGGGAGAATGACGTAGTAATTTTATGAGAAGCTGAAAAAGAATTAAAAATTAACACGAGTAACATTGAGCATCTTGTGAAATTCTACGTTGACATCAGTTTTACAAATAAGTAAATATTTAATCTTTTAACTCATCAGCATCAAATCATCATCATCAGCAGAAGTTTGAACGACAGTTTGAGAACCACAGACCCATCCGCTCGCTTCACAGCTTTCATCTCATAATCTGTCATTTTTTTATAATATTCTGTTTTTATTCTATTAATGTTATGACTTTATTCTCATAATCAAACAGAAACAGTTATAGGAGAGAGCAGCTCTTGGTGTGGATGTAAATATTCACACATCTTTACCTGGTTGATGTGGAGGAACATGGCGGCTGGCTGAACCTCACCTGAAGTCAACAGGTTGGAGGGAACCGGGCTGAACCCAGAATCATCAATCTGTGGACACACACACACACACACACACACACACACACACACACACACACACACACACACACACACACACACACACTGCATCAATACATGTTTACTGTCATGCAAAACCGTTACAAATGAGAAAAACAAACTGACTGTGTGAGATATCATTAATCTTTAATCACCTCACAGTAAAATCATCAAAGCACCAGCAGATCTGAAGGATTTTTCTTTAAAGAATCAATGAAACACTGAATATATTTCATCTTTTAATTCAAATTCCAGTCATATTCCTGAAGCAAACAGTTTTACAAAAGAGCTTTTTTCTCCTGAATCCGAACCGATCAGAACAAACGTTGAGGTTTAAATAATCATTTCTAAAATGTCACGTTCTGACAGTTCTTACCTGCAGAACTCATCTCAAGGCTCCCTGTCAGCGGAAACAGAGGGAAACAGGTGGAGACGTTTCTCTGAAGTGAAATGCATCAATGATTGTGTTGACAGACGCTCTAAACATCGGCGTACGTCTCAGAGCCGCTCGTTTCCCTCTGCAGGAGGCGCCGCCTGACGAAGAGTCAAAAACACATGAAACAAAGTCAGAGCTGACAGCAGCTGCTTCACTGGGGGTCTACACTTACTGAGTCACACTCCACCATCTATCTACCATCATTTAATGAACGTTTTCATTCATTAAATGGTGTTAATGTTCACAATGTTTAAGCTGGAGCTTCTATTCACCACAAATCTGGAATTAAGTTCCAGAAAACTGTAAAACAGCTGAAACACTGAGTTCCTTCAGTCCAGACTGAACCTGCAGCCCATGTGAACCATAATAAATGAAACATTGAATTTTGATGATTTGCTCGCCTGTCACTGGTTTCTGATGCTTTCATTACTTTTATTTCTGTGTTTTTAAGATGTGAAGCACTTTGATGAAATGTTCTGTACAAATAAACTTTATTGATATTGACTGGTTAAACACGGAGCAACGAGGTTTTACTGCAGCTGGTAAAACTCATTCAGACGTGACTCTACATTAATATTTAATGCAGATCTTCATCATCTACCTTTAGTCTAGGAGTGATTGCTGCTTCATTTAGAAACCAGATGCATAAGAAACATTTTCTCCTTTCTGTCTGACATTTGATGAATGGAGCATTAATGAAGAAGCTCAAAATCAATATTTGTTAGTTACCTTTGAACATTTGGTGAATCTAAAATGAGTTTTCTGTAATCCTGGCCAATTTTTCCTGACGGAACCAGTGAGAACGGCTCAGGTTTGCAGGAAGTCTAGTTTAAAACACGTTTTCAGATGTGAGGTCGGGGTTTAGTGACGGCGGCGCCACCACGTTGGACCCGCTCCGTCTGCATGTTTCAGCTCCTCCATCTAAAACCCATTTGGACCCAAACTTCTACTTTCTGTCTGACGTCTTTATTTGTTGCTTCAATGTTTTTTCCTGACATTCTGTGAAGCGCACCATAATGCTGCCACTGCCGTAATTCATGGTGGATGTTCTCAGACTTTAACGTTCCCTCCTTCCTCCTCCTAACGTAACGACAGTCATTACGACCAAACGGCTCCATTTTGTTTCATCAAACCAAAACGTTGATGAAACAAAATAATATTTTGGTTCCAATATTAAACCCAAACCTTACTGATGGTCCACCTTCTGTCAATAAATGATAAACATTTCAGAAAGCATCAGAACTCATATGATTATGAAATCTGTTATGATGGATTAATATGAGAAACAGATGCTGAGTTACCGGTTGCTATGGGGACTGAATCCTTTTTCCTGAACCAAACAGTTGCTGAGTGAAAACTGGAAGTCATGTTCTGGATTTTGCTCCTGTAAAGTTCAACATCTGTCAGCGACAGGAATGATGGTCATTGTCAGTAACAGTAACTGTGAGGCAGCGGCCATTTTAAGCATTTCCACCAAAGAATCATTACAAGTTTCTGCTTTTTGAACACAAAACAATAAACATTGTTGAAACAAAAACAAAGAATAATGATTCACATAAACACCGCTGGAGATAAAGTCTGAAACACATCAGCACTGAGACCAGCGGACATTGCTCACCTTTGTTGATGACATCCGCCGCCATCTTGGTCCGTAAAAACAGAATTTCCTTTAGACTGAAAACCAGCCGTGCTCCACATTTATCGGATCCTGTTGATTCCCTGAGGTCTTCGTATCCACCAGACTTCCGCCTCCTGAGCTTTTTTGTAACTATTTCAGACTAACAGCTAAACTGGATCAAACACGGAGCCATTACTGTCTGTTCGCCATGATGACTCAGCGGAATAAATGTCCCGGCTGTTTAAACCAGGACTGTTTCTATTCGCTCGCCATATTTCTCTGTTAATGTAACGTTGCTGCCTTGAACATTTGCTCATAGTTTAGTTTATTCTACCGTCGCCATGATGCCGTGTTTAACCTGGCAGAGGGGGGGGGGGGGCTGTTCCGGTGGGCGAGGTCACTTCTTCCGGGTTGGCTATTCCCGCCCTTACCTCGGCGCATGTGCTGTCGCCTAGCAACCGTCACAGCTCTAAACTCAAGCTGTTAATTTATGAATTATATTTGGGTTTTGTTTTTTTTACAAATCCTTTGTGCTTTTGCTCAAAGACTGAAATTGATTCTAAATATATGTTTTTGAACAACTATTGTTATTATTAGTGTTTATTTATAATTATTTACTGAGTTTATAGGAAAATTTAATTCTGCTTTATTCACAACAAAAAACGTATGAAGCTAATTAGCTTCACTCGTCCATCAGGAGACAAGACTTTTGTATCGCCAGATTTTAATATACTTATATTTAAAACTCTACTCCTCTCCCAATCGTCTTACTCCTAAAAATAAATCTCAATTTATCAACTGATGCATCACCACCTATAGCGCCAGATTAACAAGCTAACGTTTTTAAAAAGACTGTGTGGGAAAATCTGCAAAAATCCTCAAACTTAAACATGGAAGGAATCACAGTAAGGTGAAATCCTGTCACATGTTTAACGGCTTTCTTCACTGGCTTTGCAAAAATCCATCTAAAGTGTAACAGGAATGTTTATAATGATTTCTTTTAGATCTTTCAAACATTGCATGATGCATATCCATTAAATGTCTGTCCACATTATTTCTAAATAAGGGATAATTAAGAACAAAGAGAAAAGCACATCAGCAGCACATGATGTGACTTTTAGAAGCAAAGTGATTTGCAGTGGCATCCTCAGTATGTTGATGACAACATGTGAGGCATTCCCAAAGGATTCCCACTCCAGCAGGAAGAAATGCACAGAATGTCACTGAGTGTACGTCCAGCGTTTGCATTTTCACCATTAATTATGTGGAAGACAAACTCAGGCCTGGGTTTCTGTGTTTTCTAACCTTTGTTTCCACCTTCTGGTCTCGGGTTCAACGCCTGACCCAGAAAATGTCTCCTTTTCAGGCTGTGAACGGATCAGTTCTGGTCCGATGCCAGCTGTGTTCACACCGAGCCGCTTTTTATGTAAATGAAGGCAGCCCTTTATAGCCCCTTCATGTTTATGCAGGAAAGTATAAATTATGTATAAATTAAAAACATGGTGTGTTAAGTTTAATAAAAATTTATTGGCAAGTGGCGCGGGTATAAGTGGGATAATACCCTCCAAGTTTGCTCTTATCCTGATTAAAATGGATTCCATGAAGGCGAGAAGCACTCAGTGTGAAGCCATCCATTACGCCGGTGGGTTATTATCCTGCGTGTACACACAGGTTCTCAGTGTGTTTTCCATTAACCTCACAATTTATGAGAGCGCTTGTAACCCCGCTAACAGCAGACACAACAGCCGCAGCCTGAAGACGTTCAGAGCGACGAGCGAAGATTAGATGGAGTCTTCAGCGGCCTGCTGGGAATCAGACGGGTCACATTAACGTTTCAGCCGCAAGAAAAACCTCGACGGCCATCCACTGACCCTGGTGTTCAGCCTCAGCCCCCGGCTCCAATTAAAGATAATTAAAAGTGTCTCCATGGCAACAGTGGAAAAACAAATATAGCATCAGTGGAGGAATGATGCACCAAAGAAAGAAGCTCCCAGTTCTGGTAGAAGAAACGATAATCCAGTTTAATCCTGAGTTCCAGCATTCAGCCCTCATTTCTAAATGTTTTCAACCTGCATGATGAGAGACGTCATCATATTTCCTTTTTTCTGCAGACATCAACATGGTAATCAAGTGTCTGTCCCTTGATTTCGGCTCCATTTACAGGGAAAGACGTTTTATTTAAATATTAAAATATCCCTGCAGAAGCTCTCAGTTCTGGTGTTGCTCAGTTTTAGAGCCGTTCTTGTGTCTGTGGGAAGATGATTGTAGAAAACAGTCAAAAATTAACAACAATCACTTTAAATATTTTAGTTATTTAGTCTGTCATAAGAAAAAAGGATCATTTCGTTTGTTAATGTCACAGTTTAAAACAGAAATATTAAGTATTTAGTTACCAAACTAAATATTTAGTTTACAAACTAACATTTGGCTTCAACCTGGATATTTATCTGGCAAAACAATATTCAGTTTATAGATTAATGTTTTTTATCTCCAAACTAAATATTGAGTTATCAAGCTAAAATTAGCTTCAAGTTAAATATAAAGTTAAATATTTAGCTGATATTTAGTTGATAGACTAAATATTCAGAGCTAAATATGTACCAACTAAATGGTGAACAAACTAAATATTAATCTCTGAGCTGGCTAAAGATTCAGTTTAGAAACTAAATATTTAGATTGATAACTTAATATTTGGTTTAAAATGAACAAATAAAAATAAGTGAGACACGATAAAAATATGGTTTAGAAAATTAACCCCCAGTTTTTGTTTTCACAAGGTAAAGAAGTTAATTATTTTTTACAGTGTAACTTTAAAGCCGTTGGCTCTGTATTTGCTGCCCTTGTTTCCTCGGTAACCTTTCATTTCACTGCTTTGCAGATGACTTGCAGATTTATCTTCCTGTAAAAGCAGCACAGACTAATTTCCTGCGTTCTTCTTGCCTTGAGGATGATGAACAGCGAAGGTCCTTAAACCTTTTAAACGGATGGAAAACAAACTGTTAGCCCTGATATTTACAGCTCTGCAGCGTTTAGCCCCTCATTGACAAACAAGCGGTGAACTCCTGGGAAATGTTACATCAGTGAATTCAACCTTGAATTTCCCTTTCAGTTTTCTCACTGTTACGATTATTTATACAAAACTCGCCGTCCTAATATTTAAAACGCTAAGAAACAGCAGAGTAGAAACTGCAAAGGGTTTGTTGCAAAGAGGATATTTTAAAATTAGAAATAAGGAGTTTGTAGCGCAGAGGTGTCCATCATTTATATACTGTAACATAAACTAAAATCAATCTTTTTTTTTTGGTCCAGAAGGATTTTACACATTTTTTATATTAAAATAAATGAATCTGATTTTGAAATTATTTTAGGTTCAGCTGAAAACATTATTCTCAGAGTTTGGCTCACTTTCTTTCAAAACATTTTCTATTTTTAGCCAAGCTTAATAAATTAATTAAAGGTTGATCTGAATGCAGCAAAGTCGACTTTTCATTAAATGAGCCTGGACAAACTTATTATAAAAACTTCATTAATCAATAAGTTTAATGTGGGTAAAAATAAAAAGATTAATAACAGCCACCTCTCCTGCAGGACAACACAACAATTTACCAACAATACCACAGAAGAAGTAATAAAGAGGAGGAGTCACGCGGTTGTAACAATGATGTGGTTTTCTAACATGTTTCCATTCAGAAATGAGAATAATCTGAATAACAAAAAGCATTTTGTGTAATTATAGAAAAACAAAAGTACAAGCTGGTTCTGCTGGCGTCAGCAGAGCAGAAGTAAACGGTTATTGTTGGAAGAAAACTTCCTGCCGGTCTGAGACGTTTCCCTGTGGTGGCCTGCTGGGATAAGCTCCGCCCCTCGCCGCCTTAATTGAACCAGTTGATTTGTCCCCCAGCAGGTTCATCCAGGCACAGAGAAACACCTGGGAAGTTAAAACGCGGCTCCGCTCTGCTTCCTCAACAATCTGTTTCTGTTTACAGAAGTGGAAATGAGCGCCTGGTTTCAGGGAGGAGATTTTCCCGCTGATTTATTTCTCCAGCCGTGTGAAATTTGACCCTTTAAAATGAGTTTT
The DNA here is from genome assembly GCF_001444195.1 of Xiphophorus couchianus. Taxonomy (NCBI): domain Eukaryota; kingdom Metazoa; phylum Chordata; class Actinopteri; order Cyprinodontiformes; family Poeciliidae; genus Xiphophorus; species Xiphophorus couchianus. The sequence continues at coordinate 1,272,081 of NC_040235.1, read as the reverse complement.
ATGTTCTTGGATCTGTGGCGTTAATTTTTATGCAGCAGCTGCTCTGACCTCTGAGAGCTTAAGCCTCCGTCTCTCTGAGTCTGTAATTACATTTCAAACTTCTTCCAGATTAACACACACACCGAGTGTTTGCCCCGGGGAGCGGGCCGGCCCGACCCACAACACCCTCTACATTTGTCAAAGACAGCAATTATGATGGAGGGAAGATTAATGTTTAAAGTGGTTAGCACTGCTGCACATCCCACTGCAGGGATGGAGACGGAGGCTTCTGATTGGCTGACCAGCCTCCAACACTTTAACCTGGCAGGTAAACAGATTCAGTCACCGTGGCAACAAAATACAGCGGCTAACGCCTGGTAATAAAATAACTGAGGCTTCATTGTGTTGCTTTTCGTTACACAGCAACTAGTTACATTTACTAGAGTAACTTTTTGAAATACTTTACTTTTAGGAGTATTTTTTACTACGCTGTACTTTTTACTTTTACTTTAATAATTTGATTATAAAATATTTCAGCTTCTACTTCAGTAAAACTTCTGGATTTTCTTCCCACTGAATGAAGAAACAAAAACCAAAAACTCACCAGACAGTTTCTGTTAAAGTTTCATGAGTTTTTTATTGAAAGAAACAACATTTTTTTGCCTCATTTTGTTATTTTTGTCACTTATATGAATTATCATCATTTTGTCCTTAAAATATTAACATTTCCACTAAACTTTATATTTTGGTCAAGCTGATTATGTAATTATAAATATGAAATAATTATAATTTTATCAGTTAGTATTTCAGCAGATGTTTTATAAAATACTTTTACTCTAATGTAAATCATTTCTTTTTACTTGATTACAAAACTCTGGTTTTATGTTATTTATCTTTAAAGACACCGGTCTCCAAACGTTTGGTCACATGGTCCAAAATAAATGTTCTGTTACTACAAATGTAATAATTTAATGAAGAAAATAAAGTTCTCAGATTTAATGTTGGAAAATGTAGTGATTTGATTTGTTGCAGTTTCTTTTGGAGTCAACTCAGGAAAAACAACTTGTGAGCAATAAGATCAGGATTTGGATCGTTCTTATTTTTAATCAAGTTTAATAAATTGATTAAAAGCTGATTTGTTAGCAGCAACGTTAGCGTTGGATGAATGTGGAGCTTCAGAACCAAAGAAGCTGTTTGGAAAAGAATTGGTTCTGTTAAATATTTAAAAACATTTTGTTAAAGGTACAAACTGCAGCTTTAAAGCATTAATTATGATGAATTAATTACATCAATTTTAGCTCTTTAAAGACTTTAACGCGTTAGGTTCTGGCCAGAACCTTTGCATGTGTGCGTTTCTGGTACGCCTGTTAGACCGACGCACAGCTGCATCCGCTAACAGCAGCGATGAAGCGTCTGGTAAAGGATCTGATTGGTCACTGAAAAATACTGCTGTGTTCAAGTTCTACTAAAGGGAGTTAGCCTACAAGCGAAGCTATGCTAGCCTAAAATAGCATCTCAATGCTAACATGTAGCAGCTAACGCTAATGTCAGCGTCCACATTTCTAAAGAAGCTGCATGAATAATCAGAACTTCCTGAAATGTGACGGATGAAGAACAGATTAAAACTGTAAATATCTCTGCTGTTCAGCTCAGACGGTTTTTTATTCAATAATTTAGAAGCAGAAAAAGGTTTTGGAATTGAAAATGTTTCTTAGTTTGTTGCTTTAATGCAATTAGATCAAAATTGTCTCTTTTTTGTTTCCTGCTGATAAGAAAATTCAAATCAATTGAAATTATTCAAATAAAAAGCAAATTCTGAAGTTATTAAACACATAAGTTGAAGTTTAGCAGTGTTGTGTTGCACATTGAGTAATTTGTGTTATAGAAAGTCTCAGGATTTTAGCTTTTTCAGAGAGTTTAATATAAAAAGAAAAACATTTTAAAACATTTTTAGTTTTATTATAGGCTGAAATGTCGGTGATTTCCTGAAGCTGCAGAGCAGCTGAGTGTCAGCCTGCCAGCCAATCAGGACCCAGAATTTTACCTGTTGTTTCACACCTGAGGCTCGGAGTGTGTGAGCCGGAGGCTGGCAGCGGGCGGCCCGCCGGCGGAGCCACGACACACCGAGACAGAGAACCGGCGCCGGCTGTCTGTCAATGTCAGCCTCACTAATAGGCTGCTGTCAGGCCCAACCGCCGTTAAACACACCGAGACACTGCTGCCACACTGGGCTTCACACACACACACACACACACACACACACACACACACACACACCTGGGCAGTGCAGCTGCACTCATGATCTCAGTATCTTCTCCGCCCAGTGAGTAGCAGCAGAGTTTTCTCTGCTCTCCCTGTTGATATTTGAATGTTTCTGTCCTGATCGGCTTGTTTCCTGTTTCTGGCTGCTGATCGGCTCACAGAATCACCTGAGGCTGATCGGCCTGTTACATCGCTCCGTCACATCCTCCGTCACATCGCTCCGTCACATCCTCCGTCACATCCTCCGTCACATCGCTCCGTCACATCCTCCGTCACATCGCTCCGTCACATCCTCCGTCACATCGCTCCGTCACATCCTCCGTCACATCCTCCGTCACATCCTCCGTCACATCGCTCCGTCACATCCTCCGTCACATCGCTCCGTCACATCCTCCGTCACATCGCTCCGTCACATCGCCCCGTCACATCGCTCCGTCACATCCTCCGTCACATCGCTCCGTCACATCGCTCCGTCGCATCGCCCCATCGCATCGCTCCATCGCTCCGTCGCATCGCTCCGTCGCATCGCCCCGTCGCATCGCCCCGTCGCATCACTCCATCGCCCCGTCGCATCGCCCAGTCGCATCGCTCCATCGCTCCGTCGCATCGCTCCGTCACATCGCTCCGTCACATCCTCCGTCACATCCTCCGTCACATCCTCCGTCACATCGCTCCATCGCTCCGTCGCATCGCTCCGTCGCTCCGTCGCATCGCTCCGTCGCTCCGTCGCATCGCTCCGTCACATCCTCCGTCACATCCTCCGTCACATCGCTCCGTCACATCCTCCGTCACATCCTCCGTCACATCCTCCGTCACATCGCTCCGTCACATCCTCCGTCACATCCTCCGTCACATCGCTCCGTCACATCGCTCCGTCACATCCTCCGTCACATCGCTCCGTCACATCGCCCCGTCACATCCTCCGTCACATCGCTCCGTCACATCGCCCCGTCGCATCGCTCCATCGCTCCGTCGCATCGCTCCGTCACATCGCTCCGTCACATCCTCCGTCACATCCTCCGTCACATCGCTCCATCGCTCCGTCGCATCGCTCCGTCGCTCCGTCGCATCGCTCCGTCGCTCCGTCGCATCGCTCCGTCACATCCTCCGTCACATCCTCCGTCACATCGCTCCGTCACATCCTCCGTCACATCCTCCGTCACATCCTCCGTCACATCGCTCCGTCACATCCTCCGTCACATCCTCCGTCACATCGCTCCGTCACATCCTCCGTCACATCGCTCCGTCACATCGCCCCGTCACATCCTCCGTCACATCGCTCCGTCACATCGCCCCGTCGCATCGCTCCATCGCTCCGTCGCATCGCTCCGTCGCATCGCCCCGTCGCATCGCCCCGTCACATCGCTCCGTCACATCGCCCCGTCACATCCTCCGTCACATCGCTCCGTCACATCGCCCCGTCGCATCGCTCCATCGCTCCGTCGCATCGCCCCGTCGCATCGCCCCGTCGCATCGCCCCGTCGCATCGCTCCGTCGCATCGCCCCGTCGCATCGCCCCGTTGCATCGCTCCATCGCCCCGTCGCATCGCCCAGTCGCATCGCTCCATCGCTCCGTCGCATCGCTCCATCGCTCCGTCGCATCGCTCCGTCGCTCCATCGCATCGCTCCGTCGTATCGCTCCGTCGCATCGCTCCGTCGTATCGCTCCGTCGCATCGCTCCGTCGCATGGCTCCGTCGCATCGCTCCGTCGTATCGCTCCGTCACATCGCCCCATCACATCGCTCCGTCGCATCGCCCCATCACATCGCTCCGTCGCATCGCTCCATCGCATCGCTCCGTCGCATCGCTCCATCGCTCCGTCGCATCGCTCCATCGCTCCGTCGCATCGCTCCATCGCTCCGTTGCATCGCTCCGTCGCATCGATCCGTCGCATCGCCCCATCACATCGCTCCGTCACATCGCTCCATCGCTCCGTCACATGATCGCTCCGTCACATCGCCCCGTCGCATCGCTCCATCGCTCCGTCGCATCGCTCCATCGCCCCGTCGCATCGCCCCGTCGCATCGCCCCGTCGCATCGCTCCGTCGCATCGCTCCATCGCTCCGTCGCATCGCCCCATCGCTCCGTCACATGATCGCTCCGTCACATCGCCCCGTCGCATCGCTCCATCGCTCCATCGCTCCGTCGCATCGCTCCATCGCTCCGTTGCATCGCTCCGTCGCATCGATCCGTCGCATCGCCCCATCACATCGCTCCGTCACATCGCTCCATCGCTCCGTCACATGATCGCTCCGTCACATCGCCCCGTCGCATCGCTCCATCGCTCCGTCGCATCGCTCCATCGCCCCGTCGCATCGCCCCGTCGCATCGCCCCGTCGCATCGCTCCATCGCTCCGTCGCATCGCCCAGTCGCATCGCTCCATCGCTCCGTCGCATCGCTCCATCGCTCCGTCGCATCGCTCCGTCGCTCCATCGCATCGCTCCGTCGTATCGCTCCGTCGCATCGCTCCGTCGTATCGCTCCGTCGCATCGCTCCGTCGCATGGCTCCGTCGCATCGCTCCGTCGTATCGCTCCGTCACATCGCCCCATCACATCGCTCCGTCGCATCGCCCCATCACATCGCTCCGTCACATCGCTCCATCGCATCGCTCCATCGCTCCGTTGCATCGCTCCGTCGCATCGCTCCGTCGCATCGCTCCATCGCTCCGTCGCATCGCTCCATCGCTCCGTTGCATCGCTCCGTCGCATCGATCCGTCGCATCGCCCCATCACATCGCTCCGTCACATCGCTCCATCGCTCCGTCACATGATCGCTCCGTCGCATCGCTCTGTAATGCTGTTTTGTGAAATCCTTTTTTTTAGTTTGTCCTTCTCATTTGAAGAGATCGGATTTGCATCGGATTTAAGACCTTTGGTGAAAAGCTGATCTGTTAGCTTTGAAAGGTTTTATATTTGGTTCTGTTGGAACCAGAACTCCATCATCTGCTCCACCTCCAGCTGCTGTGGTTCTGACCCAAACCAACCTGTTCCCCTCCTGGCCTGTGGGGGCGCTGCACCAAGAACCACTGAAGGAAACAACACAAAAACCTCTGAAGACACTGAGAGCAACTTCCTGCTTCACCAGATGGAAACTAGATGGAGGCGACAGATTTTAGTGTTGGAGGATTTCTTGAGCCATTTCTCCTGCTAGCACTAGCCTAGCACATTAGCTTTGGTTGTATTTACCCAGAATGCCCTGCGCTGTAGTCCACTTCTTGCTTTTGGAGCGGTCTGCTTGGTGTTCACATATCAAACCAAACCAGAGTTTTCTTCCGAAGCACTAACTGTGAATGCAGCCTCAGACGTTGCCTCATGATCCCATCATTCTCCTGAAAATACCTTCAGTTCTCACCAGTCCTGTTCAGTCCACTTTAGTCCAACTCCAGTCAGTTTGCCTAGTCAAAGTCCAGTTCAGTTGGTGAGGTGTGACCGCTAATCAACCTCTGACCTCTGGTCCTCCAAACCTCAGTCTGGGTTCGGTTGAAGTGAACTCTGGTTGGTTTGAATGTGAACGCCAAGAGAACCAGAGACCGCTTCAAAAGCAGGAAGTGGACTACAGCACAGGGCATTCTGGGTAAATACAGCCAAAGCTAATGTGCTACCTTAGCGCTAGCAGCAGAAATGGCTCCTGGTCTTTAGCCAAAGACTAAAGAGAAAAATCTGACGCCTCCATCTTGTTTCCATCTGGTGAAGGAAGTTGCTCTCAGTGTCTTCAGAGGGTTTTTGTGTCGTTTCCTTCAGTGGTTCTTGGTGCAGCGCCCCCACAGGCCAGGAGGGGAACAGGTTGGTTTGGGTCAGAACCACAGCAGCTGGAAGTGGAGCAGATGATGGAGTTCTGGTTCTGAACCAAACCGGGTCGACTGGACCATCAGGGGGAAAACATCCTCTGTGTCTGCTGAAATATGTATCTGTGGGTTTAGATCAGCAGTCTGCTCCAGAACCAGAAGAGGTTCTGAATAACTTTTGCTGGAAACGATAAGGAATATTTTTAGAAGCAGCTATAAAAACTAATTTTGTTTTTTCCTTTTGTCGAGTTTCCAGAGCAGAACAACATCAGAGGTAAAAATTATTCTTCAGAATCTAAAATCTGATCCAAACATGTTTAGGATTTAAAACTTTACTGTCATTTATTATTCAGCTTCCAGTAATCGATGCTCTGATTGATTTATTTTATAGGAATTCCTGGATTTTGGGTTTTTCTTCCCTATAATTTAAGGTTTTCTCCATTTTTCAGCTGCTGGCAGGAAATGGTTTTAAATCATTTTCATTCTGTAATTTAACTAAATAAACCTGCTGCTGTTTATTTTACTTCCCAGGAGACTCAGAGCCACATTGTGACTGAAGTACATCAGACCTTCAGCTGCAGACCGTTTCCTCTCTGCTGCCGTCTGGAGGAACTCAAAGCTTTGATTTCTGCTTTCCACACAAACGCAGCGGCTCTTTGAGTTGCACTGAAACGACTCATCAGGTCCTGCTGCCTTCAGCGCCACCAGCAGCAGCACAGGATGAAGGCCAGAGCGCTAATTGATGTTTTAATGAACTTATTAACCAAACGGCTTGTTGTGACTCTGAAACGGCGGCGGAGCGAAGCTGCAGCACAAATAAGGAGAAGCGACGGAATCAGGACGTTCAGAGAGACGGAGGATCGTGTTGCTTATTAACACGTTGAAGCAAAAATATGTCAAACAAATGTTTTTAAAAAGGCATCAGCGGCGGGTCAGGGCCAAGAAACTGAGAATTTTAGGTTAATCTCAGAAATGTTGTGGGAAAAACTTTGAACTTTCCGGGTTTAAGTTGTTGATCTGCAGCAGAATAAAAATCTGCAGCAGAATAAAAATCTGCAGCAGAATAAAAATCTGCAGCAGAATAAAATCAGGTTTTCCTGCGACTGACATCCGGGAACTCCTCACATCCAAAACGTTTCCAGCAAATCTCCCAGGTAAAAGCTTCACCTGCTGAACCCGGCCGGCATCCAGCCCCGTCACCATGGCAACCGCCGTTACTGCCATTTCCTCATGCAAAACCCGGGAGATGAGTGGCTGCAGACACAATCAGCCCGTCAACTTTCTCAGAAGACTGTTGCTGCAGCTGCAGAATCTTCCAGGAAATGATTCACATTTTTATTAAAGAAATAAAATCTGAAGAGCCAATTTGCGAGTTGCAGAGGCTGAGAGTTTCCTGCTGTGACGTGGCTGCAGCGCGGCGACTCGGCTCGTTGATTGCTGTGAAATCACCAGAGGCTGCGAGACGATTTACAGAAACACCTTGTGAACGGATCGGCTCCTCTCAGAAACTGGGATTGTTCTCTGCTGGAGGTCAGAGTTTCATCAGGATGAAGGACATTAATGCATCAGCTGTTGGTTAAACGTCACTTCCTAGAAGGCAACAGTCCGCAGCATGATGCTGCCACCACCACGATGCTCCATCCGTCCAGGTGAAGCAGATTTCAGTTGTTTGGTTCTGGAGCAGCTTACACTGTCAAAAATGAACAGTTATATTTTGGTTTACTTGACCTGAAAAACATGTTGGTTCATTTTTATAATCATCTAAATATTACAGGCGGTAAAGTAAAACGGCCTTTAAAGGGATTCTGATGCTATTTAGCTTTATAAAGTTACACACAATATTTTGCTCAGTGAAATGAAAAGGTTTTAAAACCAGACGGAACATTTAGACATTGGGCAGCAAATATTCTGCAGTTCAATTCAACACTAAAACCGTCAGGAAACTAATATTCTGAACAAACAGCCGTCCGGTTCCCTTTGAGCTAACGTTTAGCTTGCTAACTAAATGTTTAATATTTAGCGTTATGATGCGTAACCATGACAACACTGTGCTGTGCTGATTAGCGTCTCCAAAGTGATGGAGGAATCTCAGCAGGTCTCCAGTTTGTCGGGTTTTCAGGGTTTAGTTTGTTTTGATTTGGTTTTAAAATCTTTTCACGTTTTTCCTCCATTCTGGTTCCATCCTGGAGGAAAAATCGCTTCAATTAATCATCAAAAGGATCAAAGTTAATGAGATTCAAGCCGACGATGAGCGGGTGGAAACTTCTCTCTCGCCTGGATCTGTCATGAATTGCGGTGGTGTGAGGCAGACGCTATGAGACCCAGGTGAGATGATTGATGGTTGTTTTAATGATAAATAAACGTCCAAACCGTCCAAAACTATAGTCCACAAACACAGGCAGCTCGGCTGAGCGGCGCCAGGGCTCAACGCCGGCAGCAACTGGTAACGAGTGGAAAGAACGACAGAGACTAGATGTGGAATGAGACGAGGAGCCGACAAAGACACAAAGACACAGGAGGTGATCAGGGAACGAGACGCAGCTGGAAACAACCAAGGGGAGACGGAACAACACGGGAAAACAAAAATCCTCACAGGATCCGTTTCTGATCCAACATGGAGGAACTAAACTTCTGTCTCACGGTTGGAGCAGCTTAATGATGCTGCAGCAGCAGCTTAATGATGCTGCTGCAGCAGCTTAATGATGCTGCAGCAACTTAATGATGTTGCTGCAGCAGCTTCCTGATGTTGTTGCTGCAACTTTTCACCGTTTCCTTCTGTTTGGTCTCTGAACGTACAGAGACAGAAACATTTCCAGCAGAAGCAGGGAGTTAATTGGACCAGGACAACAAGAGCAGCTAACCCCCACCCTCCTCCTCCTCCTCCTCCTCCTCCTCCTTCTCCTCCTCCTCCTCCTTCTCCTCCTCCTCCTTCTCCTCCTCCTCCTCCTCCTCCTCCTCCTCCTCTTCCTTCTCCTCCTCCTCCTCCTCCTCCTTCTCCTCCTCCTCCTCCTCCTCCTCCTCTTCCTCCTCCTCCTCCTCCTCCTCCTCTTCCTCCTCCTCCTCCTCTTCCTTCTCCTCCTCCTCCTCCTCCTCCTCCTCCTCCTCCTCCTCCTCCTCCTCCTCCTCCTCCTCCTCCTCCTCCTTCTCCTCCTCCTCCTCCTCCTCCTCTTCCTTCTCCTCCTCCTCCTCCTCCTCCTCCTTCTCCTCCTCCTCCTCCTCCTCCTCTTCCTCCTCCTCCTCCTCCTCCTCCTCCTCCTCCTCCTTCTCCTCCTCCTCCTCCTCCTCCTCCTCCTTCTCCTCCTCCTCCTCCTCCTCCTTCTCCTCCTCCTCCTCCTCCTCCTCCTCCTTCTCCTCCTCCTCCTCCTCCTCCTCCTCCTCCTCCTTCTCCTCCTCCTCCTCCTCCTCCTTCTCCTCCTCCTCCTCCTCCTCCTCCTCTTCCTCCTCCTCCTTCTCCTCCTTCTCCTCCTCCTCCTCCTCCTCCTCCTCCTCTTCCTCCTCCTCCTCCTCCTCCTCCTCCTCCTCCTCTTCTTCCTCCTCCTCCTCCTCCTCCTCCTCCTCTTCTTCTTCCTCCTCCTCCTCCTCCTCCTCCTCCCTCGGCCCTCGCTCTGTTGATATGGACGTCCAGCACCAGGCCTGCTGACCCTGGAGGATCTGCTGCCTCAGAGATACCAACCCTGAAATTAACAACCTGCCCTCCTCCTCCTCCTCCTCCTCCTCCTCCTCCTCCTCGGCTCCCGTTTTATCTCCCTGCCTTTCATTCCTCCCTCCATCCGTCATTCACTCTCCTTCCACTCTTTGTCTTGTTCTCATTCAGATGTTCTGACCTCTCTCCACCTCTTTCTGGGCTTTTATTTTGTCATGAAGCCATCCTGAAAACATTCCTGATCCAGTCAGGAAATAAATGTTTTGTTGCTCATATTTCTCTGCTTATGCAGCTGTAAAAAACATGGCAGCGTTCAAACCGAAAACCAAATATTCTCCTCATGAAATACCAAAAACCTTCATTTTTACCATTTATTTATGTTTATCAATGTTTAAATATTAACTATTTAAAAAAGTATAATTATCCAGTTTGTGATGGCAGTTATAGAGCCGCTGTATGAAACTATAGAAATGTTACTGGAACAATAATTACAGAACACGCTGCACTAGAATTAAACATTTAAATAATAAAAAGATAACATTTGCTTTTTTACAGTGTTTCAGCTCCAGATTTCATTTTTCACATGATTTGCATTTTTTTCTTTATTTACATTATTGAGTTTATTAATATGCTGGAATCAAATTGTTACCAAAAACATAAATTTTCAGTAAAACTTTTGGTTTTTTGTTGTTTTTAATGCATTATTTCTCCTGTTATTTCAGATTAAAACACTTTAATTATGTTTTTTGCCACATTATGTTGGCATATCAAAGGTTTCATTCTTAATGTAACAGGTTTATGTTTTTATTAGGAGCCAGGAGGGATAATAGTGCAGCTGATTGATGAATCATAGAATAAAACGTTGTGATGATAAATATTAGTTTTAATAAATAAATTCATATAAAACTCCTTCAACAGTTTATCTTTAGAGTCAGGTTTTCCATAAAGAAGAATCTGAAAACATGGATATTTTCTCCATATTTCGTGTTTTTTTAAATCTCCTCTCGCTGCGGACCAACCGGAACCAACCGGAACCAACTGGAACCAACCGGAACCAACCAGAACCAACCGGAACCAACCGGAGCGACTCGGTTCTGTTCGGCTCGGGCTGGAGGTGAACGGACCTCAATCAGATCAACCGGATCTACAGGTTCTGCTGGACCTGGACCAAGATGGCAGCATGACGTAGTTTTACTGGAAAGCTACATCTGAGCATTTCAACTGCTTTAGCGTTGCTAAACGTTTAGCAACGCTAAAGCAGCAAGCTAACGCTTTGCTGTGCTATCAGCACATTAGCAGCAGTGAGTTCACCACAGTTTATAATTAGCTTCCTTGTTCTTTGCATTAGCTTAAACATCAGACATTTTAATATAAGCTAAAAGTTCAACAAAAAAAGTACAGCATATTTAAAATACTCCTAAAAGTAAATTTTCCAACAAAGTTACTCCAGTAAATGTAACTAGTTACTATCAAACCTCGGCGGCTCCTGCTGTTAGTTGATCATTCAGTAAAACTGTAAAAAGAGTCGTTGTTGGATCAGTTAAAGGTAAAGTATTGCTCTGCATCGAACCGGCCCTCAGCTCCTCCATCACTGTTTCCAGAACCTCCTCCGGCTCCGGCCCGCTCATGGCCCGCACGGATCCATCCCCTCGGTCTGCAGATGAATTGATCCGGCTGCCTCCACTCGGCCGGTTGATTAATGGCGTCGTGCGGCGCAGCTTCAGGTTGCTGCAGGTTGGAGATGAGACGGAGAGACGGGCAGCTGCTGCTGGAAGCAGGAATAAAACCAGACAGAGACCCAACGAGGTTCTGATTGATACGGTAAAAGTTTCTGACTGGACAAAAGCAGCGATAAATCAGCAGGTTTTATTCTGCAGATGAAGCAAAGAGCCGCAATGCAGCCGAACCGGATCAATCACCGAAACTGGATCAATATCAAGTGTCAGCAGGGACTTATAACGATCAATGATCAGTTCTGGATGGATGATAGATTTATTAACCCATTCATTTTTAAAAATTCATTTTAATTTCATTTCCTGACTGGTTCAACCAACTTTACTTTAGGGAGAGATCACCAATCCAACATCATGAAAACTCCAATTTATTAAATGAATTTAATTTATTTAAATTCATGTTTAATAACAAACATCAGAGTTTCATCGTCATGAAACCAGACATGGATCTGGAAATAATAAAGGTGAAATTTCCTCTGATTTTGAGGCTTTTACTGCATCGTTCCTGTGAATCTTGATAAATGAGCCTTGAAGAAAAGCTGAGCTGGAGAAGATAAGAAATGTCTTCAGGTCGATTTTCTAATATTGAATAGAAAATAACGCAACAGAAAAAATCACAATTTCTGTCTGACGAGTCAGGATGTGTTGGATTTGACAGAAGGTCTTTAGAGTCACCGAGCGGTCAGTGAATGCAGCATCAGACCAGCAGAGGAAAGGAAGAGGCTGAGTATCTCTGGATCAGGGGTGTACTTAGTTTTATTTAACCGGATCTCTAAAAGCTGCAGACAACGATGTTTCTGGATGAAGGTTCATCTGGTCTTCAGGTCCAGGTCAGAGTCTGCAGCCCCTCAGGTAGCTGCTCAGGTCTCGGTTCTGACAATGACGACGCCAGGCCACCCTAAAACCAAAAACACTTACCAACGACGGTCCAATCAAAGTAAAGCAGTCGCACCATCACTGCATCACAGGACCCACCATGCTCCGACGCCATTGGGATCCCTGACGACGCGTTTGGCGCAGGTGATCGCTTTCCTCACATCGTCTGTCAGGAGTTCTGTGGGAAGATTCAAAAACTGGAGCTTCTGCTGTCCAGGAGAACTCCCAGAGTAAACACGAGGATTCAACGCTTACGGCTGCAGTTGATGCCGCATCCATTGGATGTTGAGACTCCGCCATCTCTGCACCACCAGCGGCTGTTGATCTGGAAGATGCCGTAGTCGGTGGAGCCGTCTGTGTTGCGGTATTTGACGTTGGTGTTGAAGTTTGACTCGTGTTGGGTCAAGCAAACCCCTGCAGACAATCAGGAAAGACCAGATGGAGCATCTGTTGGGTAAAGACTGGATAGAAAAACCATCTCGCTTCAGGGTTACGAAGGAACTGGAGTCTATCGCCAACGATCGTTGAGCAAGGGACGATGATTAGAGTGGAAACACTCATGAAAAACAACCATCTACCACTGACAATGAGCTGAACACGACCTGGACGTCTAGACGTCTACAGGAAACCAGAAAACCAAGAAATGCAAAAGAAGAAAATGGAAACTCCATCCAGAAACATCCTGGACCTTCTCACTTTAAGGTCTGTAGGTCCAGTTCTTGGTGACTCGTCGGGGCTTTGGGCGCCTGAACTGAGCAGACTGCAGCAGAGATATAAACCAACATCTACATCGTTCTTAAACCTTAACTCACATTAAGAATGAAACATTTTCCAAGTGGAACCAATCAGAGATGGTTGCTGATGTTGACGTCTCTGAAAACCAGGAAAAGATTCATAAAAGGACTGAAGATGAAGGAAAACAAAAGTTTTCAACCCAACACTGAAGCTAACGGTTGATGGTTCAGTACTTACAGTCGGCCAGGCTGACGCCATGGTAACCATCCATGTCATTGGCTTTCAAGGTGCGCGCCCAGGCACAGCGCTCAAAGACTTTAGCGTTGGCCGCAGCCACCAGCAGCAGCAGCAGCAGCACCAGGGTCTTCGTCATCTTCATCTTCTGGTCCGAATGGTTTCTCTGCTGGTTTCCAGTCGATGTGCTCACCTTGAAGATCTGTGGCTGCTTAGCTGCTTCCTAATCTGACTGAATGTCGTCCAGATCCAACAATGAAGAAGCAAAGAAACACGATGTTCTGATTTTATCGCCGGTTTCACTCTGAACTCCTGAGTTTGAACTTTGTATGTTTTTCAGTGTGGAAATAAATCAATATGCAGCAAAGTCCAACAAACTGCAACATTGTGCAAGAAAATGACCACAGAACCCAGAACAAATGTTAACATTTGGTGAAGTTTTGATCAAATGTTGGTTCAGTGATTAGTGTTAATTATGTCAGGATCAAAGCCGATTCTTCCAGTTTCTACTGGTTTTATTTTACTGGTCACAGAAGCTCCAAATATTAACATATCAAGTTTTAAAATGTTAAAAAGATGAAACTGAAGGCTGATTCAGATTGTTGCATAAACAGGGAGCAACATGTTCCAGCCGGTTTATGTTCAGGTTAAGGTCATTTTAGCGCTTTAGCTAGCTTTGAAAATGTTTAGCGCACTTAGCTTCTTCTGACTCAGTTTGACCAGATAAATGCTAAAGCGCTAATTTACCTGGTTGTTTTATAAACATTCAGTTAAATAAAGTTTATGGTTATGGACTGCTAAACCTCCTTCAGGTAATTACGTGTTTAATTTCATGCTCTTATTTTGAAGAGGATGTAGATTGTTTAGGCAGCAGTTCTGTTTCCTGTCCGCATGTTTTTTTTCTTCTAATAACTTTAATTAAAACTGGAAACATGAAGGAACAGAATAAAACAGACCAAAATATAAACAACGAGAAAATGTAACAACATTTAGAAAATGCAAATTAAAATGGTGCTCAATGTAGACATATTGAAGTTAGCGGCTTGGTGTT